>NW_016107372.1:3628253-3634322 GCF_001604975.1 Cebus imitator
AAAATGGCAAATCTATGGAGAAAAGAAGTAGCATAGTGACTGCCTAGGCTCTGGATTGCGGTGTCCAAGGAAGGGAAGGGGATTGAGGAGTGACTGCTAAGGGGTATGTGGTTTGTTTTTTATTTATAAATATATATGGTTGATAGCTGCACAACCCTATGAATATACTAAAAACACTGAATTGTTTACATAAAAAGGTCATTTTACGGTATGTCAATTATATCTCAATAAAGCTGATAACACAATGAAACGAAAAAGGAACTCTCCACATACCTATGTCTTCACACACACCCTAGCGCATGGATCTTTTTTCTTTCTTTACTACTACCCTGGGTTCCTTTGTAACTACTCTTGGTTCCTCTTGGTTCCAAACCTAATTTATTAGAAAGCTATTTATTGTACTAGAATTTATTATTCAGCCATTCTTTTGAAATATCTCAGACACATCCCGATGAGTACTAATTCCTGTGTGTAGTAGTCACAGTATCTTACCTTTTTTTTTCCTGTGTTCATATCTCCTTCCTCCAGTCCCACTGTCTCCTCCTCCCTCTTTCTCATGTCTTAATCACGTATCTCTTTTCTCCATTTAGCAGCCACAAATGAACTTATTTTTGATAATTTCATATTGATTGGAATTATATTTCCTTATGCTTATTTCGATCAATGTACCAGTTCATATTTGTCCCTTAAAAACTTTCTAAAATGTGGGTGGGTGCAATGGTTCATGCCTGTAATCCCAACAGTTTGGGAGCTCAAGGCAGGTGAATCCCTAGAGCTCAGGAGTTTGAGAAACCTGGGCAACATGGCGGAACTCTTTCTCTACAAAAATTATCCAGGCCTGGTGGCACATGCCTTGTGGTTCTGGCTACTTGAGAGGCTGAAGTGGGAGGATCACTCTACCTTGGGAGGCAGAGGTTACAGTGAGCCATAGTAATGCCACTGCACTCCAGCCTGGGTGGCAAAGTGAGACCCCCTCCCAAAATAATAATAATAATAATTTTTAAAAAACTTTCTAAAATGTGACTTAAATTGTTTGGGGGTTTTTTTTGGTCAGTCAATAAATGCATTAAATGAGATTAACATAAAAAAATATTTCAAACCTAATTTATTAGAACGCTATTTATTGCACTGGAATTTATTACTCAGCCATCTTTTGAAATATCTCAGACACATCCTAATGAGTACTAATTCCTGCAGGTAGTAGACTCACAGTGTATTATCCTTTTATTTTTTTCCAGAAAAGATATGACAAATATCTTATGTGAAAGGTACTTAATAGTGTATACTATTATATATTAGAACATAATATTGTTTTTTGATACAGAGTCTTGCTCTGTGACCTTCTTGGCTCACTGCAATCTCCTCCCAGGTTCAAGCGATTCTCCTGTCTCAGCCTCCTGAGTAGCTGGGACTACAGTCACCTGCCACCATGCTCGGCTAATTTTTGTATTTTTAATAGAGACAAGGTTTCACCATGTTGACCAAGATGGTCTTGAACTCCTGAGCTCAAGCTATTCAACTGCCTTGGCCTCCCAATGTGCTGGGATTACAGGCATGAGCCACCACCCCTGGCGGAGAACATGATATTTTAATTCAAGTGAAATTATAGTTAAAACACACATAAATATCTATAAAACAAAACTGTATGTGGTACAGGCCATATTTATTTTACATAAATAATTATCATAGAAACTGTTGATAAAATGTAATAATTGCATAACTTCCCTTCCATTTCTATAACATACGAATGTAAGACTTCTCATAACAGGTGTTTTTGGAAGATGGTAGGAGTCCCTTTTAAAAGCATTTATTGATCATCTATTATGTGCAAGTTACTTGAATAGGAAATGTGCTATAAAGCAATGAAGCATGATATTTGATTCCTACCCAAGGTGAGGGAGCTTATTCCAGGAAGGCAAACCGTTAAGCAAACACGTATACTACTGCAGAACCTAAAAAATGCTGTATCAGAGATAAATCAAGAGCTCTAGCAGCCCCAGGGATGAGACTTTTGTCTGGGAAAGTTTAAGGGAAGTGCAGTTTTGGCCTGAAGGGTAATTAGAAAGTTCCCTTCATAATATCATATTCAAACATTCCTACCCCACCTCCTGACTCACCAAGGTACTATGGACTTTAAATTTTTCATCTCTTTCTATTAAAAATAACAGCATTAAAATTGCTTATCTCTTTCTATTTAAAAAAATCAGACCTAAATCTTAGCTCTATCTCTGACTCTGACTTTAAGTAATTTAAACTGAATCTCAGATCCTTTTCTCATAAATGGGGCCAGTAAAATATTTCACAGCACATGAATTTTCAACTAATCTTCCTCTTATTTCTCCCTTCCCCCTTTCCTTTCCAATCTCAGGTTTAACTTATTCCTTGTATTTACTCTTAACTACATAAAACAATTATTTCTTCCATTGATCTTAAAACAATTGACTTCAGCTCCAAAATATGTCTCAAAAAACAGTGTTCCAGTATCTTCTGGAATCTTCCTGTGCTTTGAAACGAATGTGGCTAGAACAACATACAGTATGGCTTATGCTTAAAATGTATAAACTTAACACGGATGCTGAAACACAGTTATCTCACAAAATTGTGTGTATAGTTTTTTATGTCTTCATCTCTCAGATGATAATGACACTGACCACTGTTTACTTGTTTTCTGCCTCTGAGAATGCAGCCTTTTGCCACTGTTGTTGTTCTGTCATTTCTTCCTCCTCTGCCCCATCGGTCCTCTCATATTCATAAGTTTTCTCCTTAAGGGTGAAGTCACTCATAAGTACACTGTTATTTTTTGTACACCTACATTTTATGATTACTAGAGAAACAGATGTTTGCTTTAGAAAAATAAAAAGGAACAAAGCGATAACCAAAAAATCTCACTCAACTCCAGGACTCCCCAAACTTGGTCTATGACATTTTGTTCAGGGTAACTCTTTGTTGTCAGAGCCATCCTGTGCAGGGTAGGATGGCAGCCGCTTTTCTGGTCTCTACCTTCTAGACAGTAGTAGCAGCACTGCCCTGCACCCCAGTTGTCATAAACCAAAAGTCTTCAGATATTGTCAAATGGCCCCTGGAGGACAATATTGAGAACCACTGTCTCAAGAGAACCACAATGAACATTTTGTTGTATTTCTACCTAATCATTTTCAAAGATAGAGCTTCTTAGCCAAGAAAACAAAAAACAAACAAAAAAACCTATATATCCTGTTTTTTAACAATATATTATGAGCATTTAATCACACATTAAACGATGTGTTTACAAACAATGGTCAGCTCACAAGCCAAATCCAGCCCACTGCCTGTTTTGTAAATAAAGTTTTATTAGAATACATATAGCCAGCTGGGCATGGTGGCTCATGCCTATAATTCCAGCACTTTGGGAGGCCAAGGCAGGTGGATCACCTGAGGTCAGGAGTTCGAGATTAGCCTGACCAACAGGGTGAAACCCCGTCTCTACTAAAAATACAAATATTAGCAGGTCATGGTGGCAGGTATCTGTAAATCCCAGCTACTTGGGAAGCTGAGGCAGGAGAATTACTTGAACCTGGGAGACAGAGGTCACGGTGAGCCAAGACCACGCCACTGCACTCCAGCCTGGGCAGCAAGAACAAAACTCCATTTCAAACAAAACAAACCGAAAGATAAAAGAACACACATTGCCTATGGCCACTTCAGCACAATGGTACAGCTGAGTCGTCGCAACAGATTATGTGGACAAAAACTCCTAATATATTTACTATCTAGTCTTTTGCCAAAATATAAACTTTCCCAACCCCTGTTCTAGAATGTGATTAACAGATGTTCAATTAGCAGTGTTCCATTGTTTACAGAAACTACAGTTTATCCAATCATTTTGTGGCATTTACATTGTTTTCAGTCTTTGCTATCAAGAAACAGTTTTCTGATAAGCATGGACCTTTGTGTGCTTCTTTCATCATTCACACTGGGGACACGTGTGGTCTTTTTGATTCATGTCAAATACATATTTTGAAAATACTCGAGGATTTCTCTTGTTGAAAATCTCAAGCACAATTTCTTGACACATATCATTATTTATATGCACACAACAACCTTATGCCTACTGCCATCAGCAACATCCAGACTCGTGTGTGTGTGTGTGTGTGTGTGTGTGTGTGTGTGTATACAAGATGGTTAAAAATCACATCATGATAGGAACTGAGGTATATTTCAGAAAAGAAATGTGGGGAAAAAAGAAGTTCCAGAAAAAAAGTAAGCTGTTTTAGAAAAAGAAAGTCTTATGGCTAGAATGCCTCTTTAAATCCCTACTAGAGGTATTTGAAAGCTACTTTCTGCCCCTAACGTCAGGTAGGAAAAAGACATTTTCATTTAGCGGAAAAACATTTGACTTTATCAGATGCTACACTGTGATGGCGTATTGGTCCCATTGGTGGAAATGTCTGAAAGGAGGTAAAGTTAGGTACTACATATTCAGCGAGTTTAAATTCAATTATTTTCAAGCCATTTGTATAAGTTGTCATCAGTCTGACGTGGGAAAATTCAGGGACAACAAATTTATAGACTCGCACACTAGAGAGACTTATTACAAACATCTCAATATTAGGACTGAGAGATCAACAAAGTTACAATCTTTGGAATATAGAAGCTACTGTATGTGAGATTATAACAGAAACATGAGCTTTGCCATTAATTATAAATAACAATTTTCATGCTTCCTCAATAAGACTGTGTGTATATATAATTGTAATTTTAAAAATTTAATTCAGAGAACAGGTACAGTAGCTCATGCCTGTGATCTCCGCACTCTGGGAGGACGAGGCAAGAGCATCTCTTCAGCCCAGTAGTTTTAGACCAGCCTGGGAATGGAGTGAGACCTCATTTCCATAAAAAAAAAAAAGTTGAGTGGCTCACACCTGCAATCCCAGCACTTAGGGAGGCTAAGGTGAGTGGATCACGAGGTCAGGAGTTCAAGACCAGCCTGGCCAATATAGTGAAACCATGTCTCTACTGAAAACACAAAAATTAGCTGGGCATGGTGCTGCATGCCTGTAGTCGCAGCTACTCGGGAGGCTGAGGCAGAAGAATCGCTTGAACCCGGGAGCAGATATTGGAGTGAGCCAAGATCGCGCCACTGCACTCCAGCCTGGGCAACAGAGCGAGACTCCATTTCAGAAAAGAAAAAAAAAAGAAAAGAAAAGAAAAGAAAATGTTAGCCAGACATGGTGGTGCACGCCTGTACTTCTAGCTACCAGGGAGGCTGAGGCTGGAGGGTCGCTTGAGCGAAGGTTGAAGGTGCAGCAGCTGTGATCACATCACTGCACTCTCACCTCAGGGACACAGTGAGACTCTGTCTCAAAAAACATTTTTTAAAATTCAGTAATAGGTATTAACACAATAAATGAATTTTTAAAACCACCTTCAAATTTCACATATTGATCCATTACACACTGAAAACAAAGGTCCTATAAGCATCTTTAATTATAATTTTAAAAACTTCTAATGAGATTTTACATAAAGTGGCACTTGCTCTTCTTTTCACAGGACTATTTTTTCTATTACTATAATAAATGTAGAAACAGGGTATCTCTGGCTTTTCACCATGGCTGGATGATAGGCCGGACACATTTTATGGTTCTGTTTCCAATACAACACTATATTGTTTTGACCATGTTTTTCAAGAAGTGCCAAATTATATAATTTCTAAAATAGAAAAGCTTGAAGATCATCTAGTTCCACATCTTAATTTGAAAGATGAAGCTGGGCACAGTGGCTCACACCTGTAATCCCAGCACTTTGGGAGGCTGAAGTGGGTGGATCGCCTGAGGTCAGGAGTTCAAGACAAGTCTGACCAACATGGTGAAACCCTGTTTTCATTAAAATATAAAAATTAGCTGGGCATGGTGGCAGGAGCCTGTAATCCAGCTACTTGGGAGGCTGAGGGAAGAGAATTGCTTGATCCCAGGAGGTGGAGGCTGCAGTGAGCAGAGATCCTGCCACTGTACTCCAGGCTGGGCAACAAGAGCAAAACTTCATCAAAAAGAAGAAAGAAGGAAGGAAGGAAGGAAGGAAGGAAGGAAGGAA
>NW_016107372.1:3634333-3635400 GCF_001604975.1 Cebus imitator
GGGAGGGAGGGAGGGAGGGAAGGAAGGAAGGAGGGAAGGAGGGAAGGAGGGAGGGAGGGAAGGAGGGAGGGAGGGAGAAAGAAAGGAAGGAGGGAAGGAATTCAAGACAAGTCTGACCAACATGGTGAAACCCTATTTCTACTAATAGGACGTAGAGTAGAAGGAAGGAAAGAAGGAAGGGAGAGAGGGAGAGAGGGAGGAAGAAAGGAAGGAAGGAGGTCAGGAGTTCAAGACAAGTCTGACCAACATGGTGAAATCCTGTTTCTACTAAAATATAAAAATTAGCTGGCCATGGTGGCAGGAGCCTGTAATCCAGCTACTTGGGAGGTTGAGGGAGGAAAAGTGCTTGACCCCAGGAGGTGGAGGTTGCAGTGAGCAGAGATCCTGCCATTGCACTCCAGCCAGGGCAACAAGAGCAAAACTTTATCAGGAAGAAGGAAGGAAGGAGGGAAAAAAGAGAGAGAGGAAGGGAGGGAGGGAGGGGGAGAGGGAGAGAGGTGAGGGGGAGGAGGGAGGGAGGAAAAGAAAGAAAGAAGAAAGAAAGAGAAAGGGAGAGAGGGAGGGGGAAAGAAAGAAAAGAAAGAAGGAGAAGAGGGAGAGGAAAGGGGAAAGAAAGAAAGAAGAAAGAAAGAAAGAAAGAAAGAAAGAAAGAAAGAAAGAAAGAAAGAAAGAAAGAAAGAAAGAAAGAAAGAAAGAGAAAGGAAGGAAGGAAAGAATGAAGGAAGGAAGAAAGAAAGAAAGGAAAGGAAAGGAAGGAAGGAAGGGAGGGAGGGAGGGAGGGAGGGAGGGAGGGAAGGAGAGACACTGAAGCCAGAGAGACATTCGACTTTGCCAGTGTCAAACAATAAAGACTAGAGTTGGAACTAGAAATCAGACCCCCTTTTCCCTAGGTCAATATACTCTTCCTCATTTCCTCCTCAAGAGTTTATCATCAATTACCAAATGGATCATATTGCATATCATTAGCCCACACTTTAGTTTCTTTCAGACAGTAATAGGAGTTGTAGTTTCCATATGGGCTTCATCGTATACTGAGGTCACTCCTTTTTTTTTTTTTTTTTTTTTTT
>NW_016107372.1:3635420-3639896 GCF_001604975.1 Cebus imitator
AGACAGAGTTTCGCTCTTGTTACCCAGGCTGGAGTGTAATGGTGTGATCTCGGCTCACTGCAACCTCCACCTCCTGGGTTCAAGCAATTCTCCTGCCTCAGCCTCCTGAGTAGCTAAGATTACAGGCATGTGCCACCATGTCCAGCTAATTTTTTGTATTTTTAGTAGAGATGGGGTTTCGCCATGTTGACCAGGATGGTCTCAATCTCTTAACCTCTTGATCCACCCGCCTTGGCCTCCCAAAGTGCTGGGATTACAGGTGTGAGCCACCGACCGTGCCCGGCTGATGACTCCTTAAAACAAATCAAGCGTCTTGTTTCTTAGCATCTTAGCTTGGGCTCCCTTGAAAGTAGAACCTCAGATGCAGACAATTTATTTGTGAGTTACTCTCAGGAGCCAGAAATGGGAGGGCAAGTAGAGGAAGGAGGAGTTTGGAAGGTCATTCATGGGCAATGGGGAATTGATTCCACTAGAACCTCCTGAGAAAGAAGCAGATGTCTTCCAGAATTCTCCGCTTGAAGAAGGAGAGAGATTATTCATCAGCTGGCTCACATTCCTCATTAGTTGAAGATGGTCCCCAGGACACTGATCCCCCTCTAGTTTTAAGCTGTTCTTAGATGAGGGGAGTGGCCCAAGATTCCCTCAGATCAGAGAAGGTCCCAGAGCAGAAAGCATGCAGAGCAGACTTCAGTGAGTCATTGTCACTGCCATGTGGTCTGACCTCACTGGAAACTGTACACTATAGCTGGGGCTGAAATCAAAGAGGGGCTTGAAAGAATGGGACACCGGGTTCCAGAGGTATCTGCTACACACAGCATATGAATGCTTAATTTTAGGTAGGTATATTTGTCTATTCTCATACTGCTAATAAAGACATACTTGAGACTGGGTAGTGTATAAAGGAAAGAAGTTTAATGGACTCATGGTTCCACACGGCTGGGTAGGCCTCACAATCATTCCGGAAGGCAAAGGAGAAGCAAAGGCACGTCTTACGTGGAGGCAGGCAAGAGAACTTGTGCAGGGGAACTCCCCTTTATAAAACCATCAGATTTCATGAGACTTATTCACTATCATGAGAACAGCATGGGAAAGACTCACCTCCATGATTCAGTTACCTTCCAGCAGGTCCCTCCCACAACACGTGGGAACTATGGGAGCTACAATTCCAGACGAGATTTAGGTGGGGGCATGGCCAAACCATATCAGTAGGCAACTAAGAAAATCACCATCACACATACTAAGGCCAGATGATTTCTCCATAGACCCCAGGTGGACAACTCAATGATTTGGTTTTGTAAAAAGTCTTCCCCAGAACACATGGTGTCTCCACAGGCCTTGTTTTTTTGTGTGTGTCCCATGTATTCTGAGTCTAAAGATTTGGTCCGCAAAAGCATTATATTGCAAGACTGCATAGTTGTATTAAGTAATACTTATATATTGGACCCAGGAAAATCAGGGCCTACTGGTTCTGAGATTCGTGCAGACAGCTGAAAATATTTTCGTCAGCTACAGGGAAAGTCAAGAGAAGAGTAGCCAAAGGGGGTCACTCTGACCTGCAGCAAGAGCCAAAGCCAAGGCACTGGAGGTCAGTGCAAGCCTCACAAGGTGAACAAGAAAGATTCCACCTTCAGCTTTGGTCTTAACATAAGATAAAATACACTCATCATATCACACTTTATAAAATTCTCACAGAGAGTAGGTCAGATATCAGCTTTCCAAAGAAATATGATACTCTAAAATAGCCACTGATAGACTCGTGCATAAACTGCTTTTTTTCAAGAACCAGAAGAGATACCACTGAGACATTGCTAAGGCATTGGTAGTAGGTCAAGTAGAACAGGAAGCCACCTCTATTATAAATTCATGCAGGGCTGTTGTTTAAACCACAATAAAGAGCCTGGATGCCACTAGGACTATTATCTCAGGGATGGTGCCTTGAGGCCGCCAAGCAAATTTTTGAATAAACGTTTAGACACTCATCTGAGTTGATGATCAAAGAAAGTTCACTCGTTCTTTCACCTACTAAGAATTCATTACATTCAGATTTAGTTTCCCTGTAGAAAGAATAATTGACATAAAATTCAGCTAATTCCTTTATGCATTATTTGTCCTGATTGGGAGGCCTTCCAAGTTCCCCAGGTTTCTCTCCTTCTTCGTTCCTGTGTAGGGTCACAGCAGAGGAGGCTCCATTAATGATACACGGGAAGAAATCAGCAGAGTTTTTATAGGATTTACGCTGGTAACTCGCAGATGCAAAATATGTCAAGGTTTTCTATACAGGACCATGGAACATTACCCTTACAGAAGCCAGCAAGGTAAAGCTTTCAAAAGATTTGAAGATAGCCTAACAAGGCTAAGGAATGGAGAAGAGGATGGGCCTTCTCTGCCGTCATCCTCAGGAGAAGTGCATTTGATGTGCTGACATCCAAGCCAGTAGTGGGCCCATCCAGCTATATCTCTCATCACCTCCATTGCAATTCTGGGCTTCTTTCTCTCTCCTCCAAACATGCCCCAAATGAGCTGGTTTCCTACCTTGGAGTTTGCTAATTTTGCTCAAGGCCAGCTCGTGAGTGGTTTTGTTAATGTGTGGGGTTTTTTGTTTTGTTTTCATTTTGGTTTTTTGTTTTTGTTTTCGTTTTTGCCTGACTGCTTATACTTGTGGCAGCCAAAAGGCCACTGAAAATTGTTAAGTTTTTTCTTACCCTTCGCTATACCATCTGAGACTACATCATCTGAGATACTTTTTTTTTGATACAGGGTCTTGATCTGTTGCCCAGGCTGGATCTTGGTTCACTACAACCTCTGCCTCCCGGGTGCAAGTGATTCTTGTGCCTTAGACTCCCCAGTAGCTGGAACTACAGGCACACACCACCACCCCTGGCTACTTTTTGCATTTTTAGTAGAGACAGGGTTTCACCATATTGCCCAACCTGCTCTCAAACTCCTAGACTCAAGCAATCCACCTGCTTTGGCCTCCCAAAGCGTCAAGATTACAGGCATGAGCCACTTCACCCAGTCTTGAGATACCTTTGAAGTTGGCAGGTTGACGGGTTTCCTTTAGCAAAATATCTGCAGAGGAACCACAGTAATCCTTCCTTGCCTTCACCAGAGGGTCCCAGGATGGCATTAAAACCAGCTTTTATCACCCATTGACAACCTTCAATATCTCCTTTTCAACTGTTTTTTAACCAACTAGAAGCTACTCTTCACCTTCATTTAATAGTAAATATGAAAACTTAACACAGGTACATAAGATAAGGTCCCTAAGATTTTGGAGGGCCCAGGAGGTAAACCATTAGCGCTTGGTTTCTTCTTGTTGTTTTGCTTGGGCTTTTTGTTTGTTTGTTTGTTTTTAATTAGCAATGGGGTCTCACTATGTTGACCAAGTTGGTCTTCAACTGCTGGCTTCGAGCAATCCCGCCTTAGACTCCTAAAGTGAGGGCATTACAGGTGGGAGTACTTTAGAATGAACTTTATCTTACTTTTATTTTTATTTTCAGGCTCCATGTATTTGTGATCAAAAAATTTGTTGTTATTTGACCACATAAAGCAGATCATTTCTGATTATTGCAGTTTATTGCTTTCATTACTGCATAAGGAAGTGAGGACTTGGCTGCCTTCCAAGGAACCTTTCATCATGGTGAAGGCAATTCTGTCAATGTACATGAGGGTTCAAAGGTTTTAGTAGGAATTTCCCTTTTAACTTTTGAAGCCAGTGGGTGTTCTTATCACTTCATAATAATTTGCATAACCAAGCCTATCCACCTTCCATGATTAATTGTCGTTACAATAAAGAATCAACTCCATTGAACAACTTTATAGGTCCACATGATTGATTTTTTAAATCAAGTCTTTTAAGAAATAGGAGCTTTTCAAATCTTAGTATTATCAAACCAACTTTGCCTTTCTTTGCTCAATTGGTAGCAGAATGCCTCAAGCCCTGTTGGCTTAACCAAGATCTGTGCCTTGAAATCCATGTTGAAGGGGGGTTAAAATGCTGAACAAAATGTCAAGAAATTGAAACTCCCTTAAGAAAGAAAATAAATACTATAGAACATACCAAAATACTCAGTGTTCATGCTGAATGTCTGTGTATGTGTGCATGGTGTCACCATGAGAAGATATCTGGGTGTACACTGAAACACACGTACGTTGATTTATTGTACCCTAAAATAATATTGATTTTGGCTGGACACGGTGGCTCACCCCCGGTAATCCCAATATTGTGGGAGGCCAAGGCAGGCGGATTACTTGAGGGTTAGGAGTTCAAGACCAGCTTGGCCAACATGGTGAAACCCTATCTCTACTAAAAATACAATAATTAGCCAGGCATGGTGGCACATGCCTATAGTCCCAGCTTTTTTGGAGACTGAGGCAGGAGCATCCTTTGAACCCAGGAGGCAGAGATTGCAGTAAGCTGAGATTGCACCACTGCACTTCAGTCTGGGCAACAGAGCGAGACTCTGTCTCAAAAAA
>NW_016107372.1:3639909-3645532 GCF_001604975.1 Cebus imitator
AATGTTGATTTTCGGTATTTCCAACATGTTATATAGAATTCTTCACAATAAAATAAATTGTGGTTCTTTGTTTAAATATTCTAAAGCATTCATAGTATTTTTCTTAAAGGGAAATGCTATGCTTTTTGGTTTAGAAGAGTTTTTTAAATAAGAATATTTCATGGAAAATGATGCAACAGATACTCTTTGCCAGTTTTTTTGCGGGGGATATTATTTGTTTGTTTTGTTGTTGTTGTTTTTGAGACAAGAGTCTCACTCTGTCTCCCAGGCCAGAGTGAAATCTCAGCTCACTTCAACCTCCGCCTCCCGGATTCAAACTATTACCCTGCCTCCGCCTCCCAAGTAGCTGAGACTGCAGGCACGTGCCACCACACCCAGCTAATTTTTGCATTTTTAGTAGAGATGGGGTTTCACCATGTTGGCCAGGCTGGTCTCAAACTCCTGACCTCAGTTGATCTGCCCACTTCAGCCTCCCAAAGTGCTGGGATTATAGGCGTGAGCCACCGCACCTGGCCTCTCTTTTCCAGTTTTCTAATTCATTTTAGCATGATAATTTTCTGAGATGGCAAATGGATGCCCATCTTTGATGAAAGGTGTTGGTTGGGGTTCTGAGGCTAACTACACTACGTTGAGGACAGTGGGCTGACCGTTTTGAGATGGGGAATATGATGTCATGAAGACAGCATATTTGTAGCTCTAGGATCATATCTGCTCCTAATTTTTTGTAATGGTTTTAATGTAATGTTTGCTGTTTAATCTTTTCCTTGCAAGGAGACTCTATCACAAAGACAAAATGTGCATGTCAATCTAAGTACATAAATCTCCTATTGTTTTATCTTCTCTTGAAGGTGGAAGAAAGTCTTCGAGGCACAATACGGAAAGAAAAAAGTTTTAAATCTTTTTCTGTGCTTCAAAAAAATTACCATACTACCTACTCTGTTGAAAAAATAAAATACATAAGTCAAAAGAGGAACACAAAGATTAGTCCTAGACTCACCATCTAGAGAATAACAGTGTTAAATTTTTTATAATTTCTAAACTCATTTTTCTCCATATATTTAACATAAGTTGAATCATAGGGTACATGTTTTTAACCTAGCCTTTTCATGTAAGGATATGAATAGAGTCATCTGTCCATCTTAAAAAATAATTGACTTTCTTTGCCATCATTTAAGACAGTTGTACAATTTTCAATTGTGTGGTTATTTATGATTGAATTCCCCAGTTTCTCTCTAATTGTTCAATTATGATAAATAGTACTGTGAATAACATTCTATGGATGAATCTTTGTACATATTCCTAATTACTTTATTTAGATAACTTCAAGAAATGGAATGTTGGGGTCAAAAAATATGAATATATTTAATAGTTTTGAGATTGTAGGCTGGGCACAGTGGCTTACACCTTTAATCCCAGCACTTTGGGAGGCTGAGGCAGTCAGATCACCTGAGGTCAGGAGTTCAAGACCAGCCTGGCCAAAATAATAAAATTGTCTCTACTAAAAATGCAAAAATTAGCTGGGCATGGTGATGTTTGCCTGTAATCTCAGCTACTCAGGAGGCTGAGGCAGGAGAATCACTTGAACCCCGGAAGTGGAGGTTGCAGTGAGCCAAGATCACACCATTGCACTCCAGCCTGGGCGACAGAGTAAGACTCTGTCTCAAAAAAAAAAAAAAAAAAAAAAAAGAGAGAGAGAGACTGCAAAACAACCTTCCAGAGCTCTCTGATCGAGTAAACCCATTTCCCTGCACCTTCACAATGATCAGATAGAGATGAATTTGCTTAGGATATTGTGGAAGCAACTACATCTTCTTCTCATAAATATGAGTCTAAAATGTGACAAAAGCCTCAGCGCCATCAGCTATTGTGATTATGTCCTCGCCTCTACTTCACTAACCACAGGGACTTTTTATTTTTTCCTGGCACAAAGAGCACACGCCTTTGTAAAGTACATACGCTACTCCCTGAGCTCTTAAAGTAAATATTTTGCCAGGGAAATCGAAGAACAGGAAGAAGAGAAGCAATAGAAGCAGGGAAGGCGGTGCCTCCCTATCACTCCTGTACTTTCCAAAGGAGCCTTTGGGTGCCTGGCATATTTACTCAGCAATTTACAAGTTTGTAGTATGTATCTGAGTTGTGGCACTGATGATGAAATTTTGGTAGCTCTCTATCATAAATCTGAAAATTCCCCTGCATGTTTCCTCATAGCTGGCATAAAGAAGGAAGCTATAATCATCTGACTAGGCAGAGAACAATTTACTAAGGAATGCTGATCAGTTAAGGCACATACAGGGACCAAGGCCTGCGTTCCTTCATAGCACGTAGCTTTAGGTTAGAGTCAAGAATTGCCAAGTGGTCATTATGAATGGTGTTAACTAATAGGCTAGCATGTTGGCATATTCCAAGTTCTAACATGTGATGTGTAAATACTCCAATTTTATACAGGTTTAAGTCTAGTATGGTTCTGTAGAAAAAGGTTCAGCTGTCCATTTGTATATGGTTCCAGAGTTATTCCAGAAAAATCTAAGCCTAACCATTTATTTAAGAAAATGTGTATCTACTATGGACATCATCAGAAATGTGTGCAAAAATTACATACAAAACTACTCACTGCATCACAATTAAAATAGGAAAGGAAACAAAAAATACCCAAATACTTAATGAGAGAGTAGTGATCAAAATCATTGTTGGATATCCACAAAGTTCACTATTATAGCAAGTTGCCATTTAGTAATCTCCAAAGCATTTTATGCAAGGAATAAATTCTAATGATACAATGACAGTGAGACTAGCAGGACACAAAATCGTAAATGATATGTTAACTTATTATGCGAAGTTGTCTATTTCCCATATTTATACATTTTAAAAATAAAATAAAATAAAGACTAGAAGAAAATTCACCAGAATGAAAACAGAAATGACCTCTGGTAGTGGGAAGTTCTCCTCTTTTGTTTTCACATTTCTTTCTGTATTTATCTTTTTTGTTGTTGTTTTGTTTTTGAGACAGCGTCTTGCTCTGCCGCCCAGGCTAGAATGTGGTGGAACAATCACAGCTCTCTACAATCTCAAATGCCTGGGCTCAAGCCATCCTCCTGCCCCAGCCTCTTGAGTAACTGGAACTACAGACACATGCCACTGCACTTGGATACCTATCCATTTTTTTTTTTTTTTTTACAATAAACACATATTGCTTATAATCCGAAAAGAAAAAACTATTTTCAAGACCACATGTAAAATGAACTACAGCTCCTAGTATGTGAAGCAAAATAAACTTCATGGCATATGCATGTAATTCCACAGCACTTTGGTAGGCTGAGGAGGGTGGACCACTTCAGGTCAGAAGTTGGAGACCAGCCCAGCCAACATGGTGAAACCCTGTCTCTGCTAATAATATTAAAAAATTAGCTGGGTGTGGTGGTGGGCGCCCATAATCCTAGCTACTGGGGAGGCAGAGGCATGAGAATCACTTGAACCTGGGAGGCAGAGGTTGCAGTGAGCCGAGATCATGCCACTGCACTCCAGCCTGGGCAACAGAGTGAGAATCTGTCTCAAAACAAACAAACAAACAACAAAAAAAAATAAGAAATATAACTTTAGGCTGGGCTCAGTGGCTCATGCCTGTAATCCCAGCACTTTGGGAGACTGAGGTAGGCAGAGTGCTTGAGCCAAGGAGTTTGTGACCAACCTGGCCAACATGGCAAGACCTCATCCTTATAAAAAATACAAAAATAATAACCAGGCATGGTGTCACGTGTCATTAGTCCCAACAACTCAGGAAGCTGAGGAAGGCAGATGGCTTGAGCCTGGGAGGCAGAGGTAGCAGTGAGCCAAGATCATGTCACTGCACTCCAGCCTTCCAACATGGGCAACAGAGCAAGACCCTGTCTTAAAGAAGATGAGAAAAAGAAAAAAGAAATAGAATCTTACAGAGCTATTTTTATTTATAGCTTGAATACTTTATTTAAAAAATTGCCACTGGAAGAGGAAGACCTTATTTCTTAGAATACTTCATACCAGGCTCTCATGAAAATATTACAGGGAGCCTTACAAAATTTTCACTGCCCTCCTAACTTTGTAGATGGCCCTAGAAGAAACGTAACTCTGCCGGGAAGACATTAATAATATATTATATCTTGTTTTGGGATTTACAGGATAAAATAGGTGAAAGCTAACTAAAAACAATTTACATGGCAAGTAAGCTTTTAAGCTTTTTGAGAATTTAATTGTGAAGTTGTTTTATTAGGTTAGAAAAATATGTCCATAAAACAGCTTGAGAAACACAATTACTTTATCTCATGAAGGCTAAAGAACGACTAATTAACCATGCCAATAACTCACTGTTTTGGTTGGGCAAGTTATTGTGTTCTCTGGATCTTAGTATCTCCATTAGATAATTAGAAGTGCGCAAATAGTTGCTCTCTGGATTCTTTTGGGAGGCAATATTATATGATTCAATGCTATAAAAATAACATTGGAAAGTAATATTATGTGATTCAATGTTAGAAAAGAATTCTCTTACAGATCTTACTAATTAGCAGCTTCATTTCTACTCAATAAGAAGAAATGATGATAAACTCTTACAGTATTCTTGACTTATGATTTTAATCAGTTTATCACAAGTCAGTTTAACCAGTGGGTTTATAAACACTTTATTGCCTTTCACCATGGTCTGACCCTAAGCAAGCATCCATTTTGAACCTTGTTCTGTTTCATGATTGTGTTATATCATGCCATCTTAGTCAGTCTTTCTTCTTTTAGTAGAAGTTAGGCAAACCCTAAGCTATCATGTCACTGCCAGCTATATACATTATCATTTATGGCACATTTATTTAGGGCTCACAAGTGCCCACTAGGAGTGAACTTAACCCTAGAACCAGATAAGCAACTGGAATGCTTCATCATGCCTGCCAGCCCAAGCCAAGAGGCACCAATCTCCTTGGAGTCTCTATGGCACATCAAAAAGATTAAATGAATCATTGGCTTGACTCAAAAGATGTTTTAACTGCATAGAACTAGGTGGGGTGCCATAGTAGCTAACCAGGAAATGACACTAATAAGCCTAAAGCTTTGGAGCCATTACTGAATTGACTTACTGACTTGCCTTTGTCAGGTGGATCTTTCCAAGCTGGCCACATGTAAGGGAGCCTGGTGAGTGATGATAGATGAGTAAGAATAAAATATGGTTTCTACTGGTACAAAAATCAGTACAGTGTCTCCAGAAAAAGCCTGAAACTTTTATGAAGGCCAACCTTCTTAAAATAGGATGCACCCTGCATGATGATTGAGTGTAAGCATCTTCTGAAAGGTTCCTGCCCTTTCTGAGAACCACTGAGTTCCCTTGGTAGAGACAAATGAAGACTGTCAAGCCCTTTTAAACATCTGTGTCATACAGACTAAGCTTTCCAGGAAAGAACCTGCTCCTAGAGATGCGTCAAGTGCAGGTCATAATTTTTACCTAAGCTGAGAGATGAGCAGGACCACTGAAGGAAAAAAGTTAAGGCAAGGTGCAGTGGCTCACACCTGTAATCCTACCACTTTAGGAGGCCAAAGCAGGATTATCACTTGAGCTCAAGAGTTTGAGATTAGCCTGGGCAACATAGGAAGACTCCATCTCTACAAAAAA
>NW_016107372.1:3645607-3664383 GCF_001604975.1 Cebus imitator
GGTGGCTAACACCTATAAGCCTACCACTTTGGGAGACTGAGGTGGGAGGAGTTTGAGATCAGCCTGCCAACATGATGAAACCCCATCTCTACTAAAAATACAAAAATTAGCTGGGCATGGTGGCATTCACCTGTAATCCCAGCCACTTGGGAGGCTGAGGTAGGAGAATCACATGAACCAGTGAGGCAGAGGTTACAGTGAGCCGAGATCATGCCACTGCATTCCAGCCTGGGCAACAGAGACTCCATCTCAAAAATAAATAAACAAAAATAAAAATTTAGCTGGACATGGTGACACACATGTGTATAGTCCCAACTATTCAGGAGGCTGAGGCAGGAGGAATGCTTGAGCCCAGAATTTTGAGGCTGCAGTGAGCTAGGATTAGTATACTCCAGCCTGGGCAACAGAGTGAGACCCCATCTCTGATAAATAAATTAAAAAAATAAATAAATGTTAAGGAAAGCTGTGATTCTAAGAATTGGGCATGATGAAAGTCACTAGAGACTTTTCCACCCTAAAACTATGTGTTAGTCAGGAATAGAGATTCAGAATTATTATTATTATATTATTATTTTGGACAGAGTCTTGTTCTGTTGCCCAGGCTAGAGTGCAGTGGTATGATCTTGGCTCACTACAGATTCTGCCTCCCAGGTTCCAGCCATTCTCCTGCCTCAGCCTCCTGAGCAGCTGGGACAACAGCACATGCCACCATGCCTGGCTGATTTTTGTATTTTCAGTAGAGACAGGGTTTCACCATGTCGGCCAGGCTGGTCCCAAACTCTTGGCCTCAGGTAATCCTCTCACTTCAACCTCCCAAAGTGGTGGGATTACAGGCATGAGCCACCACGCCCAGTCCAGAATTACTTATAAAAAGATGATTTTGATAACAAAAGCAGGTAACTCACAACACCATGGAGCCTGGGTAGCACACGAAGCACCTTTATACAGTTCTCCTTTGTTCATTTATCTTAATTTCAATTTTTTAATTTTAATATCACTTCTGCTTTCTTTGGGAATTTAAGCTTATTTTTTCCTCACCTTCCTCCTCCCTTTTTTCCCTCTCTTTTTCTTCTCTCCCTTCCCACCTGCTTTTCTTATTTCTTTTCAATAGGCCATTAGTTTTTACATATAAAATATACCATATAAATTAGATTTCCCCTCTTTCTGCTTCTCTTTTTCCTTCTTCCCTGGTTTCTGGGCCAAATATAGTATACATGAGTAGAATTTTGCTTAACCAGCTCTAGAAAAATGTTGGCCCTTTTACTTATTAATAAAAATGTATGTATTTACTTTTTTTGTGTTTTGTTTTGAGACGAAGTCTGGCTCTGTCACCAGGCTGGAGTGCAGTGGCGCGATCTCGGCTCACTGCAACCTCCACCTCCTGGGTTCAAGCAATTCTTCTGCCTCAGCCTTCTGAGTAGCTGGGACTACATGCATGCACCACCATGCCTGTATTTACTTTCAAACTGTACCCCTAATAGAAAAGACATTAGCAAATTCTTCCACAGACTTTTGGGAATTTAGAATAAGTAGGTAGCATGAACACATAATGGCTAAAATGCCATTATAAATGAGAAAGCTTTTGTTTCAGCTTGAAAGCAGCTAAGAAAGTCATTCAAACACAAGGTTCTTCGTCCCTCCAACTCCAAAAAAGTCTGACCTGCACAATAAATAACAGACGTAAAAGACAAGGGCCAGGTGCAGTGGCTCATGCCTATAATCCCAGCAGTTTGGGAGGCCAAGATGGGAGAATCACTTGAGGTCAGGAGTTCAAGACCAGACTGGCCAATAGAGTGAAACCCCATCTCTACTAAAAATGCAAAAATTAGCCAGGTGTGGTGGTGCATGTCTGTAGTTCCAGCTACTTAGGAAGCTGAGGCAGGAGAATCGCTTGAACCTGGGAGGCAGAGGTTGTAATGAGCTAAGATTACACCACTACACTTAGTCTGGGTGACAGAGCAAGACTCTGTCTCAGAAAAATAATAATAATAAAAATAAAGGAAGTAAGAGACCAAGTACAGGAATGCAGGGAATTATTTTGAGAAACTGGGAAGCTAAGGAGAGCTTTCACTGAAGGAGTGGGGGAAAGGAGGAAGAGACTGGATGTGATGTTTCCTATAATTTATAGCATTAAAGCACATTAAAAGGACAGGAATCTCATATTTCAGGAATTTCAACTATACCAAAATTGTAATACAAATAAGAAATGAGCACTGAAAGTTACTGTGTCAAATTACTCTATAGAATGTGAAGGATGCATCTTAGAGAAACACATAAACACGCAGAAGCATTTGTTGAGCATTTGCCATGTGATCAGGCTGCCTGGAGGAAATAGCACAAGACCAGAACCCAGAAAGACTAAGTTCTAGGGTGTGACAAGCGTCACACTGGGGTCACTACCTGAGACATTGATCAACACCTGCAGAGGTCTGTCCTGCAGACTCTGACTCAACAATAGATGAATGAATACACTTTCACACTCAGTACAGCGATTTGAGTGGGCCAGGGATGGTCATCAACTGCTTTCAGAGGGTTATTGCAGCTAACCAACCACACATTTATTCAGTGTAGATTTAATAACAGAGGTTCTAAGTCAACATACTTGTGGATAATTAACATGGTTTAAAGAGTGGTTTTATGAATGAAAAAAGGTCTTGGTTCCAGGGCCCAGAATAAATGCCATTAGCAGGTAATTCCCCTTTGACCTCCCACTGAGAGGACCATCCAGCAGAAAGTTTACATGAGTAAACAAATTAGAGTAGGGACAAAGAAATGTGAGGTAAACAGACTTCACTGGGGAAGCTTTTATTATCCTAATCTTTAGTCTATGACTTAATGCTCTATCATAAGAACTGGCTGCCTTCAGCCCACTCCGTAAGTTAATAAAAACTTTCGGCCTTCCAAAAGGTTAGAGACTATATCTTATAATCTTTCCCTAATATTTTCCTTAGTGTTTTGCCAGCCACTCCAAGTGAATCCCAAAACTAGGCTCATCTTCATGGGTCACATACTAACCATGTGGCCCTAATCGAACAAAATTTTAACCTCAGTTTCTGCATTTAAAAAGTTGGAGTAAGCATATATCCAAGTATCATTGAGAGGACTGGTAAGGTGATCTAAGTGAAAGTACCCTGTGCAATGTGAAGTATGACTCATATGCAAAATATATTGATGATACCTTTTCTACTGCACTAAGCAATGTGGTCAAGACAAAGACATAAAAGAGATAGTCTTGTGATTGAGCAGCTTATGATTTAGTTAGAAAGACAAAACAAAGATTCATGAGAAAGTCATAACAACACAAGCATTTATATAGCTACTTACTGACTGGCACTTTTATATGTACTTTATATATATATATATATATATATATTAATTTGTTTAATCATTACAATAATAATATAAATATTATTATATATATTCTCTATTGTATATACCATAATGACTGTGACAATTCCCATTTAACAAGTGAGGAATCTGCCACAAAGAAAAATAAAGTAACTTGCCCAGAGTCACAGGAAGTAAGTGACAGAAATGAGATCTGAACTTAGTAGTAGAGAGAAAGAAAAAAAGAGAGGAGGAGGAAGAGGAGAAGGAGAAGGAAGGGAAAGAGGAGAATAAGAAGAAAAATAAATAGAAAGAGGAAAATATGATTCTAAATTCTGTGTTCCACATTTTATGTTCTAGAAGGAGATGTTTTTCAGGTAACCAACAATCTAGTGGTGAGCACTCACTCTAATGAATATTCTCAGGGAAACAACGGTATATAAAAACTATTATCTTCCTTTAAAGAAGTTGGTGAATTATGAAGATACTACAAATAAAGTGTTAGAATATGGGAATTTGACACAGGACATTTTACACAAAAGAAAAAATGATGTTGTTCACTTTTTTCCTTCTATTTTCTCAAGACTCATCTGTGTCATAAACAAGAGTTAGAGTTTCTTCGACTAACGAGAGAAAACATATTCTAGAAATGGAAGAGGAAGAACAATGCCATAAGTAAATAAATAAACAAAAAGATCCTAGATATGGTAAGATCATCTCCTGACTCCTGTAGACATTTCTCGTATGTGGTGCCAAAAAAATAAAAAATAAAAAATAAATATAAACACCCTGCTTCTATGCTATCATTCAAAAAAAATTGCAATCCACCCACAATATGCATACCACTATCCTACAAAATTTTCCCTGGCACGTGTGCCATTTGGCCTGGAGTTCTGTCAAGGACTACCCCAGATCCCTCCTTGCCTTCAATTATTGCAGTTTGATGACTGTTGACTTCTTAGTCTTACTTTTTGTCATGACCTATTTACCATTTCCTGTACATCAGGAAGAGACTTGACTTTAGAGTAGAAAGTAGTCTGTCAGCATTAAGTAACATTATATGAACTTGAACCAAATCCAGTTCCCGGGAGTGACTAACAGCAGTCTAGCATGATCACACATGAGCCATCCAATCCCCTTCTCCAAGCTCGTTTGATGCAAACAGAGAAACACAAACAGTATTCAAGAAGAGCTTTTTGAAACCAACATCCACCAGAGATAAGATCAAGATGCGGGGGAAAGGTTAGCGTGATTCCCAAATGAAGATCTGGAAAATGAGGAGGGTGGAAAGACATTGTGTGAGAAGGTGAATGCTAAACACATGTCAGCCTCAGACAGAAGACAAAGTCAAGAGTAGAGGGGAAAAGGGGAAAGGAATTGATTATGTATCTCTCTCTGGGGACACACAAGGCCTTCTTAGAGCCAGGCCTTCAGACTCTCACTAATGTCAAGTTGAATAGCCTAGGGAACATTCAGCATATATAACTGCAGGCTTGGGGAAGTCCCCCGGAATATGAGAGGGTCCTTACTTGGCGGAATTCTATCCACGCTTCTCCTGTGCAATCCCATCACTCCAAGAAGTCCTGGAAAAATACAAAAACACTTCTGGTCTTATCTCTCACCCAACATAAAAACATCTAAAGGTCTTTCCCTAATGTGTCTTCCCTTGCTCCTGGAGTATCTCCAACCATTACTGTTGTTAGATGGTCATATTCTACATGTCATTCAATGTCTAATTCAAAGGTTACTTTTTCAAGGAAGTTCCCATAATTGGATGAAATAGTTTTCTGCTGTGAATTCCCATCAGGCTTTTTTTCACATCACATAATCACCTGTATTGTCCTGTCCTGGTCTGTTTAGCCCCTTACAGAGGGTGCTAAGAAGTTCAAGGATGCGTGGAAAATGAATGAGCCATGTGAATGAGCTCATTTGCCCTATCTGTCTGTCACTAATTCTTTTTTACACTTTGCCTGCAACTCATTTCCTTCTCTCTCACCTCAGAACTCAAAGTCTATATTAATATAGTAGTTTTCTGAAGAGGTGTCCCCACCCTAGCCACAGAATCAAAGAATAATAGGATGACAATATCACAAAACTTATTCTTCATTGTTCTATTGGTTGGTCCCCAGGGGAGAAAAAGAGATTGGCTGACCAGCCCAACTTCCCCAGGGGGCTGTTTTTGACACAGGCAAGATCCTTTTGTAGGAGCTAGACCTGAGGAGAAGTAAATAGGAAAGAAGAGTATGGATGGCAAAATTACATGAACAAAGTGAGGTGATGAATTTTTTGTTTTTGGTTTTTTGGGGGTTTTTTTTGGCAGGAACCATGCGTTTGAAATTTTAAAGAAAGAAAAAATGTTTAAAGTGAATAGTTTGAAATTTTTTGCTAAATGATGCTCTGTGGAAAAAACTCATAGAGGGTTACCTCTACAAGAAATCCTACAGTAAGTTGAGGTTTATTTTTGAGAACTTTGTACTAGTGGATTGCTCAATGTCATGTTGGACAAAGACTACATTATACCCGCCATGGCGGCTCACACCTGTAATCTCAGACCTCTGGGAGGCTGAAGTGGGAGGACTGCTTGAGGCCAGGAGTTCGAGACCAGCCTGGGCAATATAGTAAGACTCCCACCTCTACAGAAAATATATAAACAATATTTTTTTTAAAAACTAGATCACAAAATATCTCAGCCTTATTCTGGCTACAATAGAATCATAAAATAATAAAAGGGAGTTATCTCCTTATATATACAAGGAAACTGAAGTCCACAAAACTTGAGTGACCTATACAAAGATATATCACTAATCATTGACAGGGTCTAGCAACCCAGAAATTACCCTGCCCAAGCAATTATTCTTGCTGCTCTAATATCCAAAGAATCCCCTAAAATGCAAACCATGCCTATTATTCCTATTCTTTCCCCATTACCTATCAAAAGAAATTTAACCTCTTAAGTAGGAAGTCACACAGCAAGATACACAAAAATATTAAATGGGTTAAATTTACTCAAAAATGGACAGAGCTTAATAGCTTTTTGATATTTATAATTGGCATTAATTTCTATTGAAGTTAAATAAGCCTCCTTTGTCATAATAAGACCTATTGATTACTGAAAGTTCTTTTTATAACATGATATTTATGTAGTTATCATTCTTTGGGTACCTATTTCTACCTATGTTACAAATAAGAGACTTGGAAAATTGAATAACTTGCCTAAGGTCACCCAACTTACAATGCCAGAACTGAGATCTAAAACCAGATAAATCCAGACCCACAGTCCACACTGCTTCTGCTTCATCACCTGCTTCTTCCATACTGGCCATAAAAGGAGAAAGTTGACGGTTCCCTGGAATCACTGGATTCCAAACCTGGGTAAGCACAGTCACCCAAGTTCACATAGCTAGACTCTAGTGGAACCAGAAATTCAACACTAAACTACCTTCTTCCAACTCCCAAGCTGCTTCTACTAAGTTTTCCTTTGGCTTCCAGTCTTGTGGCCTTGCTTCTGTCTGTTGCCCTATAACCTTTCCTGGTCTTCCACGGCATTGCTAGAGGTAACTCTGTCTTCCATGAGGCATTTCCTCATACTCCTTGCTTCATAATTATTTATCACTTATAGCAATTTGCTGCAATACTTCAAACTGAAGGATTATTAACTTCAAATATTTTGGAACCCTAGGCATTGCCATGGCTGGTCTTCAGGATATTTACCCAACCCCAGAAATTGTGTTTGGCTCTATACATATAGGTATATTTTTCTGGAGAAGTAGGCCATAGTTTTCATCCAAGCCTTCTAGGAATCCACAACTCCAAAAGGTTGAAGAATGGCTACTTTGGAGCACTGCTGTAAATCCTTGGATTTGCTCAAAAAAAAAAAAAATGTTTTTTTTCCTTTCAATATTTCAATTTATTTCCCTAAGCCTACTATACAAAGGAATTTCAACAGTCCAGAGTCTTTTTTGTAAGAAAAAGGGCTCCAAATTGCCCTGAGTGCTTTCCTGTGGTCAGAATTCCAGGATCCCTGTTATTCGAGTACCAAAGCTAACTTCCCAGCTGCGGTACTTCCCCACTTCTTTCCTTTATCCTTGTTCAGATAGTTACGCTGTGTTTTTCCTACTACTTGATTACTCCTTCTTAGAAAATCTAACTGATAAAGTGTTCCCAGGCCCTTTATCTCAAACCTTTCTTTCTCTGCCTGACTGAGCAAGTAGTTTCCTGATACCTGGACCAGAGCCAGTCAATTCTCTTTTGAAAAAAATTTCCCAAAAGGAAAACCCAAACCTATTGAGAAATAGGAAAAATGTAGAACCATTTTATTCCTGTCATCTATGTTTATCAGTTCAGGGCTTCAAGTGAGAAATGTAAAATTGATTCAGAGAAAAGGAAGTGAAATGTTTGAATCCACAGTAAGATTCTAGAGCTCTAAGTGAACTAATCAATTCAACTAACAAGTTAACCAAACATCCATGAAATTCATCAAAGTCTTAAAACTGGTTAGTTGCAGAATCAAGAGGATTTTTTTCCCTCCAAATCATTCTCTATCATCAACCCCAAGACATACACACGTTCTTTTCTTAGTTGTGCCAGCATTTTTCTAATTCTGTATGCCAAAGCTTCTTAACCACAAAAACAGAAACATGTGGATTCATCTTGCATGACAGCAGTTTTCCTGTCTTTGGGCCTAAACTGGATAATACAAATTACATATACAGACTTAACTACGTAGCACCCGGTCTAAAAATATTTATGGTTATACAAAAGAAAGAAGTAAAATCAAAATCATGGTCACATTTCACCAGCACAAAACTGAAGATTTGCCAACTGGCTTCATGATGCAAGGTTTAGTAACTGACTATATCCTGGGCTCAGCAGTAGGATCCTAGCCCCTCACTGAAGTCTTTTTGTTTTGTTTTGTTTTGCCCTCCCCACCCCCCACTAAGTCTTACATCTGCAACGGCAACTCTATTGCAGCAGTCTGGCAGTAGTTTCTGCCCACGATGAGGGTCAGCAGCCCTGCAAAGGCAGGGTAGAGACTCTTTGTTCAGCAGCTTCCTACCCGCATTTTCCTTCCAATAGGAACCAATCCACCCCAAAGATCCCATCAACTCTGCCAATCCTCTTTGCTTCCCAACTGCAGCTTCCCCAGAAGAGATGAAAAAGAGAAACTGCTTTTACTCTTTGGAGACAACCGTGGAGTTCACGTTCAGGAAAAAGTAAACACAGTGAGATCACATTTCTGCCTAGGTATTGGGGGTTGGCTCTCACTGGTATTATATGGCTCTGGGAAAGTGAAATATGGACAAGAGACAAGATAAAGGAAAGAGTCTCAATGCTGGGATTAAAATTGGGTGGACAGGTCAGGTGCGGTGGCTTACATCTGTAATCCCAGCACTTTGGGAGGCCGAAGCTACTGGATCACTTGAGGTCAAGAGTTCAAGCCTAGCCTGGCCAACATGGTGAAACCCGTCTCTACTAAAAATACAAAAATTTGCAGGGTATGATGGCGAGCACCTGTAATCCCAGCTACTGTGAAAGCTGAGGCAGGAAAATCTCTTGAACTTGGGAGGCAGAAGTTGCAGTGAGCCAAGATCACGCCACTGCACTCCAACCTGAGCAACAGAGAGACTCTGTCTCAAAAAAATAAAAAAAGAAAAGAAAAGAAAAAAAGTTGAAGGGACGAGGAGGGCATTCTAGTAAGACAGGCAGGAATCTTCAAGAAATGCTTGAGATAGTGGTTACTCTAAGTGGCTGGGAATCAACTACACAATTTGAGAAGCAGAACTGTACTTCGTATCCACTTAGTTTTTCTTTCCTTTGGATGAGAGAATTTCTTTAAAAGTGCAGTGAAGTTTCACCTCTCAGCCAGCACAGTGACTACTTCTTCCATGCTGTTTGAAGTTCTCACTCTTTTGGTGTCCATTGTTACCACAGTGGAACCTAACCAACGTGAGCATTGCCCCAACTCCTGGTGTGACTTACAACCCCATATAAATGGCTTTTCCCATTTCTTCACTTTGAAACCTTAGTCAATAATTCATAGGTCCTCACTATCTAGAAGGAAGAAGAGAGGGAACTTCCTTTTTCAAACATTTACGTAACTCTAACAAGCCTTTTATTCCAGACCTTTGTGTAAGTGAATTTTCAAATATTAATTCATAACGTACAAAAATTCCATGCTAGGGACTTTTGAATCTATTATTTACTCCTGTGTCTCTCAGAATGATATTTGGAAACTACTCATACTAGAATCATAGGACTCTTGTGAACAGCGAAGGTATCTAAACCTTCTATATCAATCCATGCGACAACTGGGAGAGGTAAATGTATTCACTCCCATTTTTCTTTACAGATGAGGAAACTGAAGCACAGAAAAATGTACATCCTACCATAGGCCACATAGCTAGTAAATCCCAGAGCCCAGATGGAAATGTGAGTCTACCTGGCGCTAGAGCTCATGCTCCTTCAGCAAGAACACAGTACAGAATGAAATGATGTAGAAAAGGCCAGGCACAGTGGCTCACGCCTGTAATCCCAGAACTTTGGGAGGCTAAGGCAGACAGATCACTTGATGTCAGGAGTTTGAGACCAGCCTGGCCAACGTGGTGAAACCCCATCTCTACTATGGATACAAAATAGCCAGGCATGGTGGTGAGTGCCTGTAATCCCAGCTACTTAGGAGGCTGAGGCAGGAGAATTGCTCGAACCCGGGAGGTGGAGGTTGCAGTGAGCTGAGACCATGCCCTACACTCCAGCCTCGGCAACAAGAGCAAAACTCCATCAAAAAACAAAATAAAATAAAGAAACAATGTGGGAGGATGAACACATTGATGCTGCCTGCTACAACTTCAGCAGCAGAATCTTGGACATCCACCTTGTGCAAGACACTCCTTGTGGCACTGCTGTCTCACACACAGCACCTTGGCCTCAGGAGACAACTGTGGGACAAGGCAGACCGGGGACTGGAGCCAGGACCTAAGGTGAGACAGGAGTGGAGTGGACAGCAGCTGCAGAAGGTGGGAGCTGTACGAGTTTAGCTGTGGATCATCCAGGCAGAAGAACATGATGTCAGGACACTCAAGATTTAAGAAACTGCAGTGTCCTCAGAGAGGACAAGCAATCTATGAAGAGACCTATTCAATAAAGTGTATAGGGATGCAGAAAACAACAGAGAAATGAACAGAAAGTGACAGAGCCCCATCATGGTGCCCAGTTTTCGGGGTAAGCTGGGGTCCCTGGGGTGAGAGCAAAGTGAAGTTGTGAATCAGGCAGGGCTGTCTCCAGAACGGAGACCTGGCCTTGGCCCCAGCATGAGGGCAGAAGCCCGGAAATCACAGCAGGACGCATGGTCAGGTTGGGCCAGTGGCAAGAGGGCAGAGTCTTAGCATGTTGTCTGGAAGGAGCCGTTTTCCACTCTTCTGTGGAACACCATGGTGGCTAGAGAGGGTGAAGGGAATCTTATTTATTTTAATAAAATAAATAAATAATAAGGTAGTGTTTTCTAAATCCATCTTCACACTCAACATTGAACATTGTCCTTAAAATGGAGCAATGCTGGACCAGCAGGTGGGGATCCAGGAATCCTAACCACGCAGAGGAGACTACAGGGCTAGAGACCAGGCAGGACCAGGCAGACACAAGGAGCATAATACATAGAAATGTGGTTCGTGGGCCGGGTGCGGTGGCTCACACCTGTAATCTCAGCACTTTGGGAGGCTGACACGGGCAGATCACTTGGAGTCAGGAGTTCAAGACCAGCTTGGCCAACATGGTGAACCCCCATCTCTACTAAAGATACAAAAATTAGCAGAGCGTGGTGATGAGTGCCCGTAATCCTAGCTACTTGGGAGGCTGAGGCAGGAGAATCACTTGAACCCAGGAGGCGGAGACGGCAGTGAACTGATATCGCACCATTGCACTCCAGCCTGGGTGACAGAGCAAGACTCTGTCTCAAAATTAATTAATTTAATTTAATTTAATTTTTTAAAAAAGAAAGATTCTTCCCTGAAAACATCCAGAGAAAATTGAGATACTGCAGGACTGTGGGCTTTAGTTTTCCTTTGAGTCAGGATCTGTTTCCAAGGGTGATTTCTACTCAATTCTAACTCTACCGCTTATACACACACACACACACACACACACACACACACACACACATATACACACACACCCCTTGCAACTTCAATTGTATGCTACTATAAACATTATATAATCCCATCTGCATTTTACCAGACCTATCTTAAAGGTCAAACCACCCCCTAGCAACCTAAAACCTACAGACAGAAACCATGAACTTATAGTCACATATTCTTGCACCTTTTTCTTTTTAAGCAAATGGCTCATTTAAAGTGACACAAAGTGAAGAGCAACAGGCAGAAAATGAATCATGTGGATTGAGACTGCACGTGTCAGCAAATAGGCAGGAAGAAAAAGTTGAAGCCAAATGTGTAAATGTCAGCATGAGTCTTTTGATTAAAAGAAAGACCTTTACTGTTAGCATCACTCTTCACACCAGTTTTCAAAGTGTGGGAGAGAATATTTTCCAGTTTGTATCAGAGCAGACGAAACACAGCAACACTTAACGATAAAATGTTAACATCAGTATTTCCTGGAAATCAGTATTGATAGCATACACACAGCTTCGCCAGACCATCAGAAAGGTTAAGAACATAGAAAACTCCTGTAATGCTGGGTGGCATCAAGATGAAAGGGTGTCAATCAATGAGAGACAAAGATGAGAGGCCCAGTGTGCTTTTCATGAATTAATGGAAATTCTGATAGACACCACCAGGACTTTGGTTTTTAAAATTAAGAAATGGAAAACAGCCAGCTCGTCATCATTTCCTCTTCTGTATTCTTTGTCTGTTTTAAAACTGGCTTACCTAGATTTGAAAGAGTCTTCCTACAATCAATTTAAATGTAGAAAAGTCTACTACAAAAAATGACCTACTTAGAGTTTGGCGATATTTTAATAGACGCGGCAGAGGCCACCTAGCACAACCATTTGAGTTTCAGATGATGAAATGGCGTCGCAGATCTGTTGAATGACTGTTCCACGGCGAGTTATCTAGTGAGTGGAGAATCAGGACTCCAGTCCAGGTCTTCTAACGACCTTCATGTAACCCACAAACTCCTTTTAGTTTATATCGGCTTGGATGAAAAAGGCAAAATGTTAGAATATGGAAAAAGGGTATAGTAACTTATTGTTATTTTCAAAGAAGAGGCATTCATAAACACAAGAAGATGGCCAAAGGAAAAACTGGAGATAATAGTTACCTGTCGCTGAAAAATTAACTCTTCACTTATTATGTTATAAGCTATTTATTTTGTCCTATTTGATACAGAGAAAAGAAAAGCCAGGCTTTCAAAGCAAGATTGCATTTATATTAGAACCCAAGATCTTCTTCCCCTTAGCAAGACCTCTCTCCCTGTCTCTTACTATTATAGGTGAGCTAAGTATGCAGAAAGTAAATATTTCATAATCTTAACATTTGCTGCCAGAAATACTCAGAGAGGGAACTGTTTTCAAAAGAAAGAAAAAGTCATCATAAGTGGTTAAGATCACCATGAGCAAAGACAGGAAAACAAAAGAGAATACTGAAGTGCTTTGCATTATAAAACAACAGAAACTTGGGTATAATGGGGGGGAGAGGAGAAAATGATGACCATATAAATGAGCGCAAGCTAGGTGTGTCCCTGACACTGTCAGAACCTTTGGGGAAGAAAGACAGTGGACCTAGTAGAGTCCCATTTAGCACACTGTTTCAGTGACAGCCTAAGGCACAAAGCAATCCCTCAGCACACACCATATACACATTCATGATGGCAGGTGGCGAGTGAAAGTTGGTTCCACGTTTGGCCAGTGGGGAGAACTGCGTGGCTACTACTGTGGGCTTTAGTTTTCCTTTGAGTCAGGATCTGTTTCCAAGGGTGATTTCTACTCACTTCTAACTCTATCGCTTCCACACACACACACACACACACACACACACACACACACACACACCTTGCAACTTCAATTGTATGCTACTATAAACATTATATAATCCCATCTGCATTTTACCAGACCTATCTTAAAGGTCAAACCACCCCCTAGCAACCTAAAACCTACAGACAGAAACCATGAACTTATAGTCACATATTCTTGCACCTTTTTCTTTTTAAGCAAATGGCTCATTTAAAGTGACACAAAGTGAAGAGCAACAGGCAGAAAATGAATCCATGAATTGGCACCGGAGACTGCCCTTATGGAAGACCATTTTTCCACGGACCAGTTGGGGGCTGACTGGGAATGGTCTCAGAATAATTCAAGTGCATTACATTTATTATGCACTTTTTTTCTGCTATTGTTACATTGTAACATAATGAAATAATCATTACAACTCACCATATCATAGAATCAGTGGAAGCCCTGAACTTGTTTTCCTGCAATTAGATGGTCCCACCTGGGGGTGATAGGAGACAGTGACAGATTATCCAGCATTGGATTCTCATAAAGAGGGAGAAACCTAGATCCTGCAGTTCACAATAGGGTTTGGGCTCTTAAGAGAGGCTAATGCTGCAGCTGATCTGACAAGAGGCAGAGCTCAAGCAGTAATGTGAGCAATAGGGAGTGGCTGTAAATACAGATGAAGCTTCACTCACTCGCCTGCCGCTCCCCTCCTGCTGTGCGGCCTGGTTCCTCGCAGGCCATGGATCGGTAGTGGCCCGTGGCCCATGGTTGGGGGACCCCTGGTTTACACAACTTGGCCAGGTGACTGAGAAGTACAAACTTCATCACACAATATGACCCGACCCCTTTGTGACACGGAACAGGAGCAAATAAATATGACTCCTGCAGTTTCAAATTCCCTCTCTTCCTTTGTTTTCTGGTTTTGTTTGGTTGCTTTGCACTTTGGTTGTTACTGTGATTCTGAAGATCTTGAGGAGGAAACTGCCTAGAGCAGGACCTCAGTAATGACCCAGAAGGCCTTCACCAAATAATGGAGAAACTTTTTTTTTTTTTTTTTGAGACAAAGTTTCACTCTTGTTGCCCAGGCTGGAGTGCAGCGGCACAATCTCGGCTCACAGCAACCCCCACCTCCCAGGTTCAAGGATTCTCCTGCCTCAGCCTTTTGAGCAAACTAGGATTACAGGCATGTGCCACCACACCCAGCTAATTTTGTATTTTTAGTAGAGATGAGGATTTTCCATGTTGGTCAGGCTGGTCTCAAACTCCCAATCTCAGGTGATCCACCTGCCTCAGCCTCTTTTTTTTTTTTTTTTTTTTTTTTTTTGAGACAGACATTCACCCTGTTGCCCAGGCTGGAGTGCAATGGCACACTCTTGGCTCACTGCAACCTCTGCCTCCCGGGTTCAAGCGATTCTCCTGCCTCAGCCTCCCAAGTAGCTGAGATTACAAGCAGGTGCCACGACACCTGGCTAATTGTGCATTTTTAAGAGATGGGGTTTCACCATGTTGGCCAGGCTGGTCTCGAACTCCTGGCTTCAAGTGATCCACCTGCCTCAGCCTCCCAAAGTGTTGGGATTACAGGCATGAGCCACCCCACCCGGCCAGTGGAGAAACTTTTACAAGTACACTTAGCTTATAAGAATGCCAGCATGGAGGCGGCTCTCGTGGAGGCCGCTGTCTCAAGGCTGGGGAGCATTGAGCCACGTGTCATGCCCTATGCTGCCCAAACTAGCGAAGAATACAGTCAGGACGGCTAAAGGTGACCCCAAGAAGCCAAAGGGCAAGGTGTCTGCTTATGCCTGCTTTGTGCAGATGTGCAGAGAAGAACATAAGAAGAAAAACCCAGACGTCCCTGCCAGTTTTGCAAAATTTTCCAAGAAATGCTCTGAGAGGTGGAAGACAATGTCCAGGAAAGAGAAATCTCAATTTGATGAAATGATAAAGGCGGATAAAGTGCGCTATGATCAGGAAATGACGGGAGCAGCTAAGGGAGGCAAGAAGAAGGATCCTAATGCCCCCAAAAGTCCACCGTCTGGATTCTTCCTGCTCTGTTCAGAATTTCGCCCCAAGATCAAATCTACAAACCCTGGCATCTCTCTCTATCGGAGACGTGGCAAAAAAGCTGAGTGAGAGGAGGAATAACCTAAATGACAGCAAAAAGCAGCCTTACATCACTAAGGCGGCAAAGCTGAAGGAGAGGTATGAGGAGGATTGTGCTGAATGTAAGTCAAAAGGAAAGTTTGATGGTGCAAGGGGTCCTGCTAAAGTTGTCAGAAAAAAAGTGGAAGAGGAAGATGAAGAAGATGAGGAGGAAGCAAAGGAGGAGGGGGAGGAGGAAGATGAATAAAGAAACTGTTTATCTGTCTCCTTGTGAATACTTAAAGTAGGGGAGCGCTGTAATTGACACATCTCTTATTTGAAAGTGTCTGTTTCTCTCATTAGGCTTAATTACAAAATTTAATCACAATCATATTGTAGTCTCTAAAAGTGCTCAAGAGATTGGCAGTGGGTTACATGAAGTGGCCATGGGCGTCTGGAGCATCCTGAAACTGTATCAAAGTTGTACATATTTCCAAACATTTTTAAAGGAAAAAGCACTCTCATGTTCTCCTCACTCTGTGCACTTTGCTGTTGGTGTGACAAGGCATTTAAAGATGTTTCTGGCATTTTTTTTTATTTGTAAGGTGGTGTTAACTATATGGTTATTGGCTAGAAACCCTGAGTTATCAACTGTATATATCTATAGTTTATAAAAGGAACAAAACAGCTGAGACAAGCTCTTGATGCCCCTTGCTTGGCGTTGAGGCTGTGGGGAAGATGCCTTTGGCGGGGGCCGTAGCTCAGGGCGTGCACTGTGAGGCTGGACCTGCTGACTCTGCAGTGGGCATCCATTTAGCTTTAGGTTGTTTTCTTTCTGTATATGGTGACAGCACTCTGCTGCCACCTTAGCTGTGGACAAAGTGGGGACAGCTGGCTTCAGAAGTTTATTTTGTTTCGTTTTTGTTTGTTTTAGGTGAGTGTGGTAATTTTTAAACTGTTTTTAAACTGTAGAACTCTTCATTGTCAGCAAAATGAAGAACTACTGCATCAATGAAAGTTCAAGAACCTTCTGTACTTAAACATGATTTGCAAAGTCCTGGTTTTTTTCTTAGTATGTTTAAAATGCTGAAATGTTTTTGAAGTTAAATAAACAATATTACATTTTTTAAAATGTCAGCATGGCCAGGTGCGGTGATTCATGCCTCTAATCCCAGCACTTTGAGAGGCCGAGGCAGGCAGATCATGAGGTCAGGAGTTCAAGACCAGTCTGACCAACACGGTGAAACCCCTCTCTACTAAAAAATACAAAAATTAGCTGGACATGGTGGCACATGCCTGTAGTCCTAGCTGCTTGGGAGGCTGAGGCAGGAGAATCACTTGAACCCAGGAGGTGGAGGTTGCAGTGAGCTGAGATTACGCCACTGCACTCCAGCCTGGCGACAGAATGACACTCCGTCTCAAAAACAAACAAACAAACAACAACAACAAAAAAGAATTGCCGACATGGGAGAAAAGGGAGGGAAGCTACAGATAACGTGGCAAAATCCTTCACTTTATAATGAAGAACCAGAGGCTGAAGACGGCAAGCATTTGGTCTCAGAGAAGTTAGCTGGCTAGCATTTGAGCACATTGCCTGTGATTCATGTCACTGCTGAAGAAAACTAGATTTACCTGTTTTAAAACATGCCTCTGCCTGCAGGAGGTCTTCAACCATGTTGCTGAAGGTCATTAACTGTCTCCAGCAAGGAGGAGGTAAAATACTCCTCCAGAACCCAGCAGTCTTTTTTCCTCAGCAGGATCGTGTTCCCTGTGGAGCTCTTGTGGACAAAACAGAACTTTGACCAAGCCCAAAGTTCAATGGATTCATGATCAGGTAAATAAGGAAAAGGAAGGAAATCCGAGAAATGAGGAATCACTAGGGAAAACACCTATAATATAATCCTAGAGAAAACTAGCAGAAGTCATAATGACAATGTTTATTATTGCCATGTTTATTATTATTGCTATATATTATAATGATGATAATGATTATTATTATTATTTGAGACAGAGTTTTGCTCTGTCACCCAGGCTGGAGTGCAGTGGTGTGATCTCAGCTCAATTCAGCCTCCACCTCCTGGGTTCAAGTAATTCTCCTGCCTCAGCCTCCCCAGTAGCTGGGATTATAAGTGCATGCCACCATGCCCAGCTAATTTTTGTATTTTTAGTACAGATGAGGTTTCCATGTTGACCAGGCTGGTCTCAAATTCTTGACCTCAAGTGATCCACCTGCCTCAGCCTCCTGGGATTACATAAAATTAAAATATGAATTATAATAAAAAGCTGCTATTCAAGGCCAGGTGTTATGGCTCATGTCTATAATCCCAGCACTTGGGAGGCTGAGGTAGGTAGATCACGAGGTCAGCATTTCGAGGCCAGCCTGGCCAACATGGTGAAACCCTGTCTCTACTAAAAATACAAAAATTAGCCAGATGTGGTGGTGCACGCCTGTAATCCCAGCTACTTGGGAGGCTGAGGAAGGAGAATCACATGAACTGGTGAGGCGGAGATTTCAGTGAACCGAGATCATGCCATTGCAGTCCAACCTGGGTGACAGGGCAAGACTCTATCTCAGAAAAACAAATGCCACTATTCAAATAAAATGTACTTTTAGCAAACAGATGTTTTATTTGCTAGGTTGAATTCCTCAATAATTATAAAGGAATCATTTTCTTTGGCCAAATAATACTTCCTGAAGCCAGAACATTTGCTTTGAGGGAAGTTATATCAGCTTTATATTTTGCAAATATTTTCTGATTCTATGAGGTTTTGCCCCAGACTAAACATGATCCAATGAGTCATGTAATCTGTGTTAAAGGAGAACGGGCCGTGGTTGGCTGAATAATGGACCCTAAAGTTATCTATGTTCTATTCCTTGGAACCTGTGAATGTTACCTTCCATGACCATATGGACTTTGCAGATGTAATTAAGGTCTGGTTTTTTTTTTTTGTTTTTTTTTGACAAGAGTCTCACTCTGTCACACAGGCTGGAGTGCAGTGGTGTGATCTCAGCTCACTGCAACCTCTGCCTCCTAGACTCAAGCAATTCTCCTGCCTCAGCCTCCTGAGTAGCTGGGACTCCAGACACTCACCACCACACCCAGCTAATTTTTTTGTATTTTTAGTAGAGACAGGGTTTCACCATGTTGCCCAGGCTGGTCCCGAACTCCTGGCCTCAAGTAATCTGCCCGCTTCGGCCTCCCAAAGTGCTGGCATTACAGGCGTGAGCCACCTCGCCCAGACTGATTAAAGATGTTAATGGAAAGATGGAAAGAGTATTCCTGATTGTCAGGGTGGGACTCAAATGTAATCAGAAGTGGACTCATAGTTTAGAAAGAGATCAAGATTTGACTACATTGGGAGGGCGAGGTGGGCAGATTACGAGGTCCCAAGTTTGAGACCAGCCTGGCCAATATGGTGA
>NW_016107372.1:3664446-3670172 GCF_001604975.1 Cebus imitator
GCGTGTCTGTAGTCCCAGCTCCTAGGGAGACAGAGGCAGAAGAATTGCTTGAACCTGGGAGGTGGGGGGTTGCAGTGAATTGAGATCGTGCCATTGCACTTCAGCCTGGGCAACAAAAGATTTGACTACAGAGGAGGAAAGGAGGAAATAGATGTGACAATGGAAGCAAAGGTCGAAATGATTTGAGGTTTTGAGTCAAGGAATACTCAAAGCCTCCAGTAGCCAGAAAAGTCAAGGAGGCAGATTCTCCCTTGAGAACCTCCAGAGGGAACCAGCCCTGTGAATACCTTAACTTTAACCCAGTGAGCCTGGTTCTGGACTTCTGGCCTTTGGAACTGTAAGAGAATCAATATGCTGTTTTAAGCTGCCAAATTTGTATTTATTTGATTCAACACAAAAGGAAAGTAATCCGGGTGGTAAATGCGATTAATTTCCACATGGTGAGCCCCAGTGTGTTTTCATTTAAAAATAAAAGAATGAAGACAAACTTTTGTCAAGTTGAAAGCATCAGAGTGGATACAGAGCACAGGGCGAGCCCCACCTCTCCAGTTTGGCCCCTGAAGTCTCACTCAGAATCTGTTTACACTCTATCCAGAAGATATGCTTCTAGGGCCTAAAGAATTTTCACATTAATAAATGAGCCTAGGGCCAGGCACAGTGGCTCACACCTGTAATCCTAGCAGTTTGGGCGGCTGAAGCAGGCGGATCACCTGAGGTGAGGAGGTTTAGACCAGCCTAGCCAACACGGTGAAACCTGCCTCTACCAAAATTATAAAAATGAGCCAGGTATGGTGACATGTGCCTATAGTCCCAGCCACTCAGAAGGCTGAGGCATGAGAATCGCTTGAACTCGGGAGGAGGAGATTGCAGTGAGCTGAGATGGTGCCACTGCACTCCAGCTTGGGCAATAGAGTGAGACTCAGTCTCAAAAAATAAATAAATAAATAAATCTAAAGTGTAATGTTATTGATAAACAACAAATCTCATAGGAACAATTTCTTAAAAAAAATTTTTTTAATTATACTTTAAGTTCTGGGGTACATGTACAAATCTTGAAGGATTGTTAACATAAGTATACACATGCCATGGTGATTTGCTGCCTCCGTCCACCCATCACCTGCATTAGACATTTCTCCTAATGTTAGCCCTCCCCAACCTCCCACCCCCTGCTATCCCTCCCCTAGCCTCCTGCTTCTCAACAGACTCCAGTGTGTGATGTTCCTCTCCCTGTGTCCATGTGTTCTCATTGTTCAATGCCCACTTGTGAGTGAGAACATGCATTGTTTGGTTTTCTGTTCTTGTGTCAGTCTGCTGAGGATGATGGTTTCCAGATTCATCCATGTCCCTGAAGGACATGAACTCATCCTTTTTTATAGCTGCACAGTATTCCATGGTATGTATGTACCACATTATCTTTATCCATTCTATCATTGATGGGCATTTGGGTTGGTTCCAAGTCTTTACTATTGTAAACAGTGCCACAATGAACTTACATGTGCATGTGTCTTTATAATAGAATGATTTATAATCCTTTGGTGTATACCCAGTAATGGGATTGCTGTGTCAAATGAAATTTCTATTTCTAGATCTCTTAGGAATTGCCACACTGTCTTCTACAATGATTGAACTAATTTGCACTCCCACCAACAGTGTAAAAGCATTCTTATTTCTCCACATCCTCTCCAGCATCTGTTGTCTCCAGATTTTTTAATGATCACTATTGTAACTGGTGTGAGATGGTACCTCAGTGTGGTTTTGATTTGCATTTTTCTAATGACCAGTGATGATGAACATTTTTTCATATGTTTGTTGACTGCATAAATGTTTCTTTTGAAAAGTGTCTGTTCATATCCTTTGCCCATTTTTTGATGGAGTTGTTTGTTTTTTTCTTGTAAATTTGTTTTAGTTCTTTATAGATTCTTGATATTAGCCCTTTGTCAGATGGGTAGCTTGCAAAAATTTTTTCCCATTCTGTTGGTTGCTGGTTCACTCTAATGATTGTTTCTTTTGCTGTACAGATTGTTTCTTTTGCTCTGGAGTTTAATTAGATCCCATTTGCCTATTTTGGTTTTTGTTGCTATTGCTTTTGGTGTTTTAGTCATGAAGTCCTTGCCTATCTATGCCTATGTCCTGAATGGTATTGCCTAGGTTTTCTTCTAGGTTTTTTATGGTGTTAGGGTTTATGTTTAAATCTTTAATCTAGCTGGAGTTATTTTTTGTATAAGGTGTAAGGAAGGGGTCCAGTTTCAGCTTTCTGCACATGGCTAGCCAGTTTTAGAGGGAATCCTTTCCCCATTGCTTGTTTTTGTCAGGTTTGTCAAAGATCAGATAGTTGTAGATGTGTGGTGTTAATTCTGAGGCCTCTGTTCTGTAGCATTGGTCTATATCTTGGTTTTGGTACCAGTACCATGCTCTTTTGATTACTGTAGCCTTGTAGTACAGTTTGAAGTCAGGTAGTGTGATGCCTCCAGCTTTGTTCTTTTTGCTTAGGATTGTCTTGGCTATGTGGGCTCTTTTTTGGTTTCACATGAAGTTTAAGCTCTTTTTTTCCAGTTCTGTGAAGAAGGTCAATTGTAGCTTGATGGGGATAGCATTGAATATATAAATTACTTGGGCGATATGACCATTTTCATGATATTGATTCTTCCTAACCATGAGCATGGAATGTTTTTCCATCTGTTTATGTCCTCTCTTATTTCCTTGAACAGTGGTTTGTAGTTCTCCTTGAAGAGGTCCTTCATGTCCTTTGTTAGCTGTATTCGTAGGTATTTTATTATCTTTGTAGCAATTGTGAATGGGAGTTCGCTCACGATTTGGCTGTTTGTTATTGGTGTACAGGAATGCTTGTGATTTTTGCACATTGATTTTGTATCCTGAGACTTTGCTGAAGTTGCTTATGAGTGTAAGGAGATTTTGGGCTGAGATGATGGGATCTTCTAAATATGCAATCATGTCATCTGCAAATAGAGACAATTTGACTTCCTCTTTTTCTAATTGAATACCCTTTATTCCTTTTTCTTTTCTGATTGCTCTGGCTAGAATTTCCAATACTATATTGAATAGGAATGGTGAGAGAGGGGACCCTTGACTAGTGCCAGTTTTCAAAGGGAATGCTTCCAGTTTTTGCCCACTCAGTATGATATTGGCTGTGGGTTTGTTGTAAATAGCTTTTATTATTCTGAGATACGTTCCATCAATACCTAGTTTATTGAGAGTTTTTAGCATAAAGTGCTGTTGAATTTTGTCGAAGGCCTTCCCTGCATCTATTGAGATAATCATGTGGTTTTTGTCTTTGGTTCTGTTTATGTGATGAATTACGTTTATAGATTTGCATATGTTGAACCAGACTTGCATCCCCGGGATGAAGCCTACTTGATCGTGATGGATAAGCTTTTTGATGTGCTGTTACATTCAGTTTGCCAGTATTTTATTGAAGATTTTTACATTGACATTCATCATGGATATTGGCCTGAAATTTTCTTTTTTAGTTGTGTCTCTGCCAGGTTTTGGTATCAGGATGATGTAGGTCTCATAAAATGAGTTAGGAAGGATTTTCTCTTTTTGGATTGTTTGGAGTAGTTTCAGAAGGAGTGGTACCAGCTCCTCTTTGTACATCTGGTAGAATTCAGCTGTGAACCCATCTGGACCTGGACTTTTTTTTTGTTGGTAGGCTATTAATTGCTGCCTCAATTGAAAATGTTGTTATTTGTCTATTCAGTGATTCAACTTCTTCCTGGTTTAGTCTTGAGAGGGTGTAAGTGTATAGGAATTTATCCATTTCATCTAGATTTACTGGTTTATGTGCATAGAGTTGTTTGTAGTAATCTCTGGTGGTAGTCTGTATTTCTGTGGAGTCAGTGGTGGTATCCCCTTTATCATTTTTTATTGCACCTATTCGATTCTTTTCTCTTTTCTCTTTTATTAGTCTAGGTGGTAGTCTATCTATTTTGTTGATCTTTTCAAAAAACCAGCTCCTGGATTTATTGATTTTTGAAGGGTTTTATTCTATTTCTATCTCCTTCAGTTCTGCTCTGATCTTAGTTAGTTCTTGTCTTTGGCTAGCTTTTGAATTTGATATTGCTCCTCTAGTTCTTTTGATTGTGATGATAGGGTGTCGATATTAGGCCTTTCCTTGCTTCTCATGTGGCATTTAGTGCTATAAATTTCCCTCTAGACACTGCTTTAAATGTGTCCCAGATATTCTGGTACGTTGTGTCTTTGTTTTCATTGGTTTCAAAGAACATCTTTATTTCTGCCTTCATTTTATTATTTATCCAGTAGTCATTCAGGAGCAGGTTGTTCAGTTTCCATGTAGTTGTACAGTTTTGAGTGAGTTTCTTAATCCTGAGTTCTAATTTGATTGCACTGTGGTCTGAGAGACTGGTTGTTATGATTTCCATTCTTTTGCATTTCCTGAGGAGTGATTTACTTCCAATTATGTGGTCAGTTTTAGAGTAGGTGTGATGGGTGCTGAGAAGAATATATATTCTGTGGATTTGGGATGGAGAGTTCTGTAAAGGTCTATTACGCTTGCTTGTTTCAGATCTGAGTTCAAGTCCTGGATATCCTTGTTAATTTTCTGTCTGGTTGATCTGTCTAATATCGACAGTAGGGTGTTAAAGTCTCCCACTATTATTGTGTGTGAGTTTAAGTCTCTTTGTAGGTCATTAAGAACTTGCTTTATGTATCTGGGTGCTCCTGTATTAGGTGCGTATATATTTAGGATCGTTAGCTCTTCTTGTTGCATTGATCCCTTTACCATTATGTAATGCCCTTCTTTGTCTCTTTTGATCTTTGTTGGTTTAAAGCCTATTTTATCAGAGACTAGGATTACAACACCTGCTCTTTTTTGCTCTCCATTTGCTTGGTAAATCTTCCTCCATCCCTTTATTTTGAGTCTATGTGTGTCCTTGTACGTGAGATGGGTTTCCTGAATACAGCAGAGTGGCAGGTCTTGACTTTTTATCCAATTTCCTAGTCTGTGTCTTTTGATTGGGGCATTTAGCCCATTTACATTTAAGGTTAATATTGTTATGTGTGAATTTGATCCTCCCATTTTGATGCTAGCTGGTGGTTTTGCCCATTAGTTGACACAGTTTCTTCATCGTGTTGATGCTCTTTACAATTTGGTATGTTTTTGCAGTGGTTGGTACTGGTTGTTCCTTTCCATGTCTAGTGCTTCCTTCAGGTGCTCTTGTAAGGGAGGCCTGGTGGTGACGAAATCTCTCAGCAATCGCTTGTCTGTGAAGGATTTTATTTCTCCTTCACTTACGAAGCTTAGTTTGGTTGGATATGGGATTCTGGGTTGAAAGTTCTTTTCTTTAAGGGTGTTGAATATTGGCCCCCACTCTCTTCTGGCTTGTAGGATTTCTGCTGAGAGATCCACTGTGAGTCTGATGGGTTTCCCTTTGTGGGTAACCCAGCCTTTCTCTCTGGCTGCCCTTAGCATTTTTTCCTTCATTTCAACCCTGGTGAATCTGAAGATTATGTGCCTTGGGGTTGCTCTTCTTGAGGAATATCTTTGTGGTGCTCTCTGTATTTGCTGGATTTGAATGTTGGCCTGCCTTACTAGGTTGGGAAAGTTCTGAATAATATCCTGAAGAGTGTTTTCCAGCTTGGATTCTTTCTCTCTGTCACATTCAGATACACCAATCAAATGTAGATTAGGTCTTTTCACATAATCCCATATTTCTTGGAGGCTTTGTTCATTTCTTTTCACTCTTTTT
>NW_016107372.1:3670227-3692411 GCF_001604975.1 Cebus imitator
TTGATGGACTCAACTATTGAAACTTCTGTATGCTTTGCAAAGTTCCCATGCTATGTTTTTCAGCTCCATCAAGTCATTTATATTCTTCTCTAAGCTGGTTATTCTAGTTAGCATTTCATCTAACTTTTTTTCTATGTTCTTAGTTTCTTTGCATTAGAGCATGTTTTCATAGGAACAATTTCTAAGCAATTTTTTGTATACTCCTTTATTTATTTATTGTTTTATTTATTTTTAATTGACAAGTAAAAATTATATATATTTATGGTGTATAACATATTATCCTATATGTATACATTGTGAAATGTCTAAATGGGCTATTAAACATATAGCATTACCCCGCATACTTATCATTTTTGTGTTAAGAACACTTGAAATCTACCCTTAGCAATTTTCAAGTATACAATATATTATGATTAACTCTTGTCACTATGATATACAATAGACCGCTTGAATCTATTCCTCCTGTCTAAATGAAATTTTGTGTTTTATTTAACCAACATAGATACTCTTTTAAATCAGAAGCAAATAAAAAAACATCAACAGTATCCAGCAATATCAATTCTTCTCATGAACTTTCTTTTTTTAACCTGAGACAAAGTGTCACTCTGTCACCCAGGCTGGAGTGCAGTGGTGGGATCTCACAGCTCACTGCAACCTCTGGCTCCCAGATTCAAGCAATTCCCCTGCCTCAGCCTCCCAAGTAGCTGGGACTACGGGCAAGCACCATAATGCCCATCTAATTTTTGTATTTTTTAGTAGAGACGGGATTTCACTATGATAGCCAGGTCTCGAACTCCTGACCCTGTGATCCACCTGCCTCAGCCTCCCAAAGTGTTGGGGTTACAGGCGTGAGCCACCACACCCCACCAACTCCTCCTATGAACTTTAACAGAAAAGGAATCATGTGGTCTCAATGTTTGTATCCTCCCAAAATTTCACATGTAGAAACTTAATCCCTAACGTGATGGCATTAGGAGGTGCACCTTTGGGGGTGATTAGGTTATAAGGAATCCATTCTTACTAACGGGATTAATGCCTTCTTTATAAAAGAGGCCCCAGCGAGCTAGTTTGCCCCTTCCACAAGGATACACTGAGAAGGCATCATCTTTGAGAAAGGACCACTTACCAGACACCTGCAGAGACCACGTGGGACCCTGGGCTTCAGAACTCACCAGGAAAGGGTAATAGTGATGTCTTTTCCCTCAACTCTGGCCAGGGATTAACTCTTGCCTTCCAACAGTTGAGGAAACCCAAGTCACACAGACACGGTAGTAGGGCCCCAGGCCTTTGCCCTGGCAGAGGCTGAGATGGCTGATAAGAAACAAATGATGATTGAAAGGTGTGCAAGGGCTAGATGCCCAGGTGGGTGGGATCCAAGGAGTGGCAGCAGGAGTGAGCAGCACACCACTGGAATCTGCAGGAATGAGAAATCCTTCCTCCTCCCAGATGTGAAATAATTTCCTTGGATGAAAAATAACTGTAGAAAACTGTGTAGCCAGCCCTGTATTTAAAGTGTACCCTGACCTTCCGTTACCAGAAAGGAATCCCGATCTAGGCCCCAAAAGAGGATCCTTGGATCTCGTGAAAGAAAGAATCATAGAGTAAAGTGAAAGTTTATTAGAGAAATAAAGAAACAAGGCCGGGCACAGTGGCTTGCGCCTGTAAACCCAGCGCTTTGGGAGGCCGAGGTGGGCAGATCGCCTAAGCTCAGGAGTTTGTAGACCAGCCAGGCCAATATGGTAAAACCCCATCTCTACTAAAAATACAAAAATTAGCTGAGCATGGTGGTGCACTCTTGCAATTCCAGAGGAGGCTGAGGCAGGAGAATCACTTGAACCCAGGAGGCAGAGGTTGCAGTGAGCCGAGATTGTGCCACTGCATTCCAGCCTGGGAGACAGAGCGAGACTCCATCACACACAAAAAAAGGAAACGAAAGAAACACAACAGCCCCAAAGGCTGCTGGTTGGCTATTTTTATGGCTATTTCTTAATTATATGCTAAACAAGGGGTGAATTATTCATGAGTCTTCTGGGAAAGCGGTAGGCAAGTCCCAGAACTGAGGGTTCCTCCCCCTTTTACGCCATATAGAGTAACTTCCTGACTTTGTCATGGCATTTGTAAACTATCATGGTGCAGGTGGGAGTGTCTTTTAGCATGCTAATGCATTATAATTAGCATATAATGAGCAGTGAACAGAAGTGACTTTCATCACCATCTTGGTTTTTGGTGGGTTTTGGTGGGCTTCTTTACTGCAATCTGTTTTATCAGCAAGTTCTTTGTGACCTGTACCTTGTGCCCACCTGTCTCATCCTATGACTTAGAATGTCTAACCTCCTAGAAATGCAGCCCAGTAGGTCTCAGCCTCATTTTACCTAGCCCCTATTCAAGATGGAGTCACTCTGGTACAAATGCCTCTGACATTTCCATCACAGGTAGGGACCTCAAGACCATCCTGCTGGGGACGGGCAGGTAAAGCAACAGTCCGGGAAGTCTAGAGGCTCTCAAGCTCCTGAAAAGGAGACTCCTAGGGAAGGAGGGACACCAGTGCCCTTAGAATAAACTAAGGCCTGCTTGAGGGGAATCACACTGCCTTTAGCCTGCAAATGTATCCAGTGCCTACCAGGCAGTAAGACAGTAACCTTACATGTGCGGCAGAATGCAGTTTTCAGGCTCTGGAGCCTGGAGGGGGAACTGAGGCAGGGGAACCCTGGGAGGAAGTGGCTCCATGGAGGGTAAGAGGTCTGTTGGAGACTCCTGGACATCTGCCCAGAGTGCCAGGGCTTGTTTCTGTAAAAACACACTCCGTGGGCCAGGGCCTCCTCTGTTCCTGCCTACCGGAGCTGGCACCGCCAGAGTGGACCCAGGCAGCTGCGCCCCGAGCCCAGGATTCCCGTCCCACGGGGCCTGCCCTGTGAACCCAGAGAGTTTAGCAGCGTCCTCTAGCATTGCCATCCTTCTGTGACCAGCAAAACTGTCCCAGACACGGCTGGCTGTCTCCTGGGGTTGGAATGATCCCTGGTTGAGGGTCCTGCTATAAAGCTTTGGAACAGCCAAGGAGTGATTGGAACAATGTCATTTTCCTGGTGTCTGTAGCCTGTTTCTCCTGCTCTGTACATTTCACATCAGGTTCACTTGCCAAGTGCTGACAGCTTTGCCTCCTAAATATTTCTTGAACCTGTGCTCTCCCCGCTCTGTCACCGCTGGGGGTGGCTCAGGGACTCGCGGGTGCTTCCAGGCAGCTCCGCATTGGCCCCCTGCCCGGGGCCTTGTCCTCTACATCCATTTCCCTCACAGTCACTAGGGACTTTTTACAAAAGGCAACTCTCCCCACATCACTGCCATGACTGATTGATTATGACTGATCGATTTTACATATAAGGTCTGGCCCTGTCTCCCAGGCTTGAGTGCTGGAGTGCAAGGTTCACTGCAACCTCAATCTCCTGTGCTCGAGCAATCCTCCAGCCTCAGCCTCCAAAGTAGCTGAGACCACAACCATGCTATCACACTCGGCTAATCTGTGTGTGTGTGTGTGTGTGTGTGTGTGTGTGTGTGTGTGTGGTGTTTCATTTTTGTAGAGATGGGGTCTCACTATGTTGCCTAGGCTGGTCTAGAACTTCTGGCCTCAAGCGATTCCCCTGCCTAGGCCTCCCAAAGTGTTGGGATTGCAGGTGTGAGCCACCACAGCTGGCCGACTGCCGTGATTAAAAGCTCTTTAGTGGCTTCCTATCAGCCTCATAATAAAGTCCAAGCCCCTGACTAGAAAGTCTCCCATCATCTGGTCCCGGCTGACCTCAATCTCCTAGCACATCCTTCTTTCTTTTTTAAAAAAAAAATCCTTTTTTATTTCATTTTATTTTTTACTCCTCTTGCTATTATTCCCACTTGTCTCTTGTTCCTCATGCATGGATCGATAACTGCTGTTTTCATGGCCTGGCGAGTGCTGCTCCCTCTGCCTGGAATGTATTTCCTGATTTCTGCTTCAAGTTCACATCCTCCAGGGAGCCACGTGGACGGACCTCTCCTCGCTGGCCTGGGCTCACCTCCATCATTGCGTGTATCAGTTTTGACCACCAGGTGGTAGCACAGGGCAGTGTTTGAGCGCTCGGCCACAGCAGCCCAGCTGTCTATCCCAAATGCCAGCTCTGCCAAGGGCTGAGTTACCCTGGGCAAAACACGGAATGCCTCTGTGTGCCTTGTTTTCTTAATCTACAGAATGGAGATGATAACAATCTCCTTCATAAAGTTGTGTGGATTATACGAGCTAATATGTGAAAAGTGCTCAGAAAATCTCCTGGTGAAAGCTCAATACAAGCCACTTGTTATATTTTTCTGTGTACCTGTGTCTTTCAGAAGACTGATTCATCTTTCATATTTTAACCATGAATGCAGAAAGCTCACTTTGAAACACTCTCTTAATACTATCCTCGGGGTTTCACGTTTTCCAAGTTATTTGAGAAATTTCCTGGCCATTTGTACTGCCCCATCTGTGGATTACTTGTTCAAATCATTTGCTTTTTAATTTCCCCAACAGAGGGGACTGTTCAGAGCTCAGTTTTGATCACCGGCCTCTCTCCCTCTCCTCACGGTCTCAGGCCTCTCGTCTTCCTCTGACAGCATGGACTGTGTTTCAGGACTGTTGTCATTTTACTATTTAAGGTAAGCATATTGTCCTGTTACTTGAAGTAAATAAATCAGCAGCTATGTTCTTTTTCCAGCCACTAAGAGAAATCACATATTAAGTAGGGAACAGATAAAAAATAATGTTATTTCATACATATTGTTTAATTTCCTCCACTCCAATTCCAATTGTGAAAGAGGAGGGAATTACTAAGATAACTTAAAACCACATGCTGCAGGTTTTTGGGGTTACTTAATGACACAGAGACCTCCAGAGCCACATGATCCTGGGGTAGTGCTTTCACTGACAAACACCACAAAAAACACAAATCTTTTCTTTAAGGGTAGTTTCTGGTAGAATCTACATGTCTATATGTTCAAGGATGCTCATTGCAGCATTGTTTACAATATAAAAAATTGGAAACAACGTAGACGCCCATTGTTGGTGACATAGTTAAACAAACTGTGGGAGCCAGGCACAATGGCATGCACCTGTAGCCCCAGCTCCTGGGGAGTCCCAGGCAGGAGGGTCACTGAGCCCAAGAGTTTAGGCTCAGGAGTTTGAGACCAGCCTGAGCAACACAGTGAAACCCCCTCTCTACTAAAATACAAAAAATTAGCTGGGCATGATGGCGTGCACATATAATCCCAGCTACCCGGGAGGCTGAGACAGAAGAGCCACTTGAACCCGGGAGGCGGATGTGGCAGTGAGCCGAGATCACACCATTGCACTCCAACCAGGGCGACAGAGCAAAACTCCATCTCAAAAAAAACTAAAAATAAAAAAAATAATGCAAGTCTAGACAGAGTGGCAGAGAGACAGGTGTGTGCAGGCTACGTAAAGCTGTGCTGCCTGTGGTCTATCTCAGAACAAAATTATAGCTATATTCCTTGTTTCGTGATTTTCTAGGAAAAAAGGGAAAAGAAACTAAATCAGTTAACCAAGAAAACAGTAACAAGCAATAGGAATCTTCACTGCACTCTCTTAGCAAAGTGGAAAATGGGCAGCAAAGTATAGGAGCCAGAGAAAAGCACCGTAAACATTCTCCTCCCTTGGTCTCTGTGTGCCTCCCCATCAGAGCACCGCAGAGGTCCTAATCTCTCCCCAGGCTTCCAAAACTACCCCCAGATTCCCAAAGAACTCAGTCATGGCTTTCTTCTCTCAGGATCTTTTTTTTTTTTTTTTTTTTTTTTTTTCCTAACCTAATCCTTCCAATATAAATTGACTTTGTCTTTCTGTGTTTTCTTCAGTTCTCCACTCTGAGAGCTGATAGGCAAACCCAAAAACTATGGGACAGAGGGGAGGGTATTCCTTTTTTGTGCATGAATATCATTTATCTACGTAACATATGCTATATCTTATATAAGATACTATAGTCTATGGCCATAGCACCCTGAACATGCCTGATTTCATCTGATTGAGGAAGCTAAGCAGGGTCAGTCCTGGTTAGTTCTCAGACAGGAGGTACTGTATACCCACATGTGCATGCCAGGAGAGTGATCTCCATTCAGTAGTTTTCCTTAGAAATTAGCAAGATGTGGCTGGGCACTGTGGCTCATGCCTGTAATCCCAGCATTTTGGGAGGCCAAAATGGGTGGATGGGCGGATCACCTGAGGTCAGGAGTTTAAGACTGGCCTGGCCAACATGAGGAAACCCCATCTCTACTAACAATACAAAAAAAAAGTAGCCTAATGGGGTGGTGGGTGCCTGTAACTCCAGCTACTCGGGAGGTTGAGGCAGGAGAATCACTTGAACCCGGGAGGCAGAGGTTGCAGTGAGCCTAGGTGGCACCACTACACTCCAGCCTAGGTGACAGAGCGAGACTGTGTCAAAAAAGAAAAAGAAAAAGAAAAAAGAAATAAGTGAGATGCAAAAGACTAGGCGCAAGAAAAGAAAATAAGGGAATTTCTGTGTTATTTGGTAATGTTTGACTTATGATACAAACACACATATGCACATTTCCACAAAATACCATGTGCTTTTTCAAAGACAAAGAGCCGTAGCTATCAACTGTTAATCATTTAAGAAGCCATTATGCTCACTATAAAAACAGTCTGGAGACGTAGCAATAAAGTTGTATTAATAGCCAGTTATTAAACTTTGCCCTTTAGTCTGGGGAAATGGCTATAAAGTTGTATTTATAGCTAATTACTGAACTTTGCCTTCTCCTGGACCTGACATACTTCCCTCTCCTGTTCTATGTGCAAGAGTCAGCACAGAAATGTTGGATGATTACCTAGCGGGCCGTGAACCCTGATTTTGCATAATTATTACTCAAGTGGATTAGTATTCTTCATGCTATCCATGCAGCCAGCTTTCTTCTGTAGGCCGAGACTTGCACAGAACATCACAAAAATGCTCCAGCCCCAACTAGGAACGGTGCCTGACATTCCTTCAAAGGCACACAGTCCCCAGTTAAGAGGAAAATGTTAAATGAAAATGTGTCTGGCACCTGTCATCTTTAATACATTTACACAGCTTTTAATAACTGACTTCTGCTAGCAAAACATTTCCTGGAGTGGCTTTTGAAATAGAAAAGGAACACCCAAGCCAGTGAACCTAGGGGAAGAAGGCCTGAGCCTTCCCCCATGCACCAGCTTAAGGCACAGAACAAGGACAATGGCAAGGACACCAAGGACACCTTGATTTTCTTCTTCAACTGCTTCAGGCTCACCCAGCAAGACCCCTTTTCTGGACTCTCTCCAACTCATAAAATAGCATCATGAGGTTGCACAGCCTCCACATGGAGACATCAATTACTCTCATGGAGATGTCAGCATCCCACACGCTGAAAGCTGGCCTGGGGTTAGCAGAAAGTGTATTCCAGGTGGAGAAACAGTCTAATCGGCAGCGATGGTGGATGAAAGCGTGAGGGTTGCCAGGTGCAGTGGCTCACGCCTGTAATCCCAGCACTTTGGGAGGCCAAGGCGGGTGGATCACCTGAGGTGGGGAGTTCGAGACCAGCCTGACTAACAGAGAAACCCCGTCTCTACTAAAAATACAAAATTAGCTGGGAGTGATGGCACATGCCTGTAATCCCAGCTACTCAGGAGGCTGAGGCAGGAGAATTGCTTGAACCCGGAAAGTGGAGGGAGGTTGCAGTGAGCTGAGATTGTGCCATTGCACTCCAGCCTGGGCAATAAGAGCGAAACTCTGTCTTTAAAAAAAAAAAAAAAAGAAAGAAAGAAAGTGTGGGGGTTAATGTAAACATGGCTCAAATGAAGCGGAATTTTAAAAACTGAGTTTAGAAAAAGAGCTGGCCTAAGATTTGGGAAGGCCTTGAAGGCCACACCAGGCCTCAGTATCTGTGTGATTGGGGGCTAGCACTGCTGATCCGATTTCTGCAGACATTAGGTCATTCTAGTTTTGTTTTTTATTCTACTAATTTGCATTGATTACCATAGGCTAGTTCCAGTCCTGGGGATTTAGCACTAAACCAGACAGATTTTCATGATATTTGCACCAAATGTGGAGGAAAACAGATCATAAATGGCAAATACATATAATGTCAATGTGTAAGCAGTGTAATGTTGACCATGAGGGGGCGGAGGGCTCCAGGGTACTTGACAGTGTACTCTAAGCTGATGAAACGGTAGGTGCAAAGGCCCTGAGGCAAGGAATACTGAGAAGAGATGAGCTGCAGCCCAACGCAGAGGGGGCACTGAAAGCTGGTAGTTCAGGACTAGATTACATCAGGGCTTATAGGCTGTGGTAAAAGAAGCACAGGGTTGGACACAATGGCTCATGCCTATAATCCCAGTACTTTGGGAGGCCAAGGCAGGCAGACTGCTTGAGCCCAGGAGTTCAAAACCATCTCTTATTTTTTAAAAAACGAGAGAGTTGGGTGTGGTGGCTCGCTCCTATAATCCCAGCACTTTAGAAGGCCGAGGCAGGTGGATCACTTGAGGTCAAAAGTTCAAGACCAGCCTGGACAACATAGTAAAAGCCTGTCTCTACTAAAAATACAAAAATTAGCTGGTCACGGTGGTGGGCCCCTGTAGTCCCAGCTACTTGGGAGACTGAAGCAGAAGAATCACTTGAACCTGGGAGACAGAGATGGCAGTGAGCCGAGACTGCACCACTGCACTCCAGCATGGGCAACAGAGCGAGACTCAGCCTCAAAAAAAGACTGAGAGAGAGAGAAGCACAGAAGCCTTCAAAAGACCATAAATTCCAAAGGAGAAATGCTTATATCCACATGAAAACCATTGACCCACTCCTCATGCCAAAGTTAAAGAAGAATGGAACAAGAACAGAGGGCAAATGCACACAGAAAGCTGATGGGTAGGGCACCCAGCTGGGCCCCGACAGTGGCTGCATCTTGGAAGAGCTGCACTGAGCACTGCACCTGAGGTCCGTGTAGGAACTCAGTGGGGTTAGAGGGAGGCCCAGAGGCATTCAGGCCTCAAACAGTGACTCAAGCTACCAAGCCCAAACAAGGCACTTAGGCCAGAAATGATCAATTTTTCTTTCTTTAAGTGCCAAGGCATGCCAACTCTTAAATCCTCTGATAAGGGTATCCTCTAAAAAGCAATTACTAAATTATTTAGTTAATTAAAATAAACTCTACTTACTGGGAGACCTAATGACTATGAAAGTTTTCCGCCGGGCGCGGTGGCTCAAGCCTGTAATCCCAGCACTTTGGGAGGCCGAGGCGGGTGGATCACGAGGTCAAGAGATCGAGACCATCCTGGTCAACATGGTGAAACCCCATCTCTACTAAAACTACAAAAAATTAGCTGGGCATGGTGGCGTGTGCCTGTAATCCCAGCTACTCAGGAGGCTGAGGCAGGAGAATTTCCTGAACCTAGGAGGCGGAGGTTGCGGTGAGCCGAGATCGCGCCATTGCACTCCAGCCTGGGTAAAAAGAGTGAAACTCTGTCTCAAAAAAAAAAGAAAGTTTTCCTTGGTCAGGACTGGATTAGAAGAAATGGAATTTAAATAACCTTAGCATCTGTGGGCATTGAGCCAGATGGGTCCAGATTTATTGCAGAGACTAACCTGGCAAAAAGACTGCAGAGTCGAGGCCACCTGCGGGTATGATGGGATCCTGCCACTTCTTGCCACTCAAACTCTGCTCTCGGCCAGTACCAGGAAGGCCATCCCTCCCATTAATCACAGGAGTTATCACACATAGTCATCATAGGAGTTATCAACAGCACTAGCACCACCATCACAGAGTACATCCCCTGGGCCTGGGCCAGGCACCTCGCAAAGCTCTCTGCGAGTGACATACACAGTTATCTCTCCAGAACAACGTTGTGGGAAGATATTACTGTCCCCGTTTTACAGATGAGGAAAGTAACACAGAGGTTCAATAACTTTGCTTAATACCTATGAACAAGCAATTGCCAGAAAAAGAAGCAATGATGAGGAATTTACATGAGGAAGGGAGCCTGGGACCCCTGACACTCAAGGAAGTGCCCCATGCTCCTTTCAGATAGGCATGAGAAATACTCAGAGCTAGCAAGAGTGAGAAACGGGCAATTCAGATGCCATTAGCAGGAGTTCAAATTGTAGCAACTTCGGTGAGCCTATCAGAATTTAAATTTCAACTGGGGAAATCCATTTTTAGCATCTATCATAGAGAACTATTCAGGAATCTAAAGTCCTGAATATTTAGAGAGGGAGGTCAAGGTGGGTGGATCTCAAAAAAAAAAAAAAAAAAAAAAAGAGTGTCTTTTGTTATTTATAAGAGACCCCTTTCAATCCTACCTGAGTTTATGCTAATGAGATGATTTAGGGTAGAGCCCTAGATGGCCTCAGGATGGGGCTGGCCACCAGCAAGACTAAGTGATTAGAGGCTGGGAACTTTTTTTTTTTTCTCACTCTGTTGCCCAGGCTGGAGTGTAGTGGTGTCATCTGGACTCACTGCAACCTCCACCTCCCGAGTTCCAGTGATTCTCCTGCCTCAGCCTCTCGGGTAGCTGGGATTACAGGCATGCACCACCACAACCAGCTAATTTTTGTATTTTTAGTAGAGGCGGGGGTTCACCATTTTGGCCAGGCTGGTCTCGAACTCATAACTTCAGGTGATCCTCCCACCTCAGCCTCTCAAAGTGCTGGGATTATAGGCACGAGCCACTGCCCCCGGCCACCTTATCTTATGTAAAGTGCTGATTTGCTGAGGACAAGACAAATGCATAATTGACTGTTTCCTCACCTTCTCCTTTCTCCGGCAACACATGGATTACCGTACCCTTCCTTTTCCCCCTCCAGCTCACTTTTCCCCTTTAAATATTGAAGCTCTCAAATTTATCTCTGGAGAAAGGCACAGGTCACAGGCTGTTTCTGTGATTCCATGGTTTTTTTTCTGCCGACCACGTCCTTAATCTTGGCAAAATCAACTAAACTGATTGAGACGCGTATTAGACACCTTTTAGTTAACACTGCAAAACACAAGACAGTCTCCTACAACAAAGAATTATCCAGCCTACACAGTCAGAAGATACAGAAGCCCTAACAAAAAGAGAGAGCTGGTGGGGCATGATGGCTCACACCTGTAATCCCATTACTTTGGGAGGCCAAAATAAGAGGATCACTTGAGGTCAGAAGTCGGAGGCCAGGTTGGACAACATGATGAAACCCTGTCTCTACTAAAAATACAAAAATTAGCCAGGTGTGGTGGCAGGCACCTGTAATACCAGCTACTTGGGAGGCTGAGGCATGAGAATCACTTGAACCCGGGAGGCAGAGGTTGCAGTGAGCCAAGATTGTGCCACTGCACTCCAGCCTGGGGGCAACGGAACAAGACTCTGTCTCAGAAAAAAAGAAAAGAAAAAGAACAAACCATAAAGTAGATCTACACAAACTGTCCTGGAAAGAGCTCTAAGGTGTAATGCTAATTGAAAAACAATCAACTTTCTGAAAAATAAATGCCTCTTGATTCCACTGCTATATAAAAAAAAAACAAAAACAAACAAACAAAAAAAAACAAAGCAATGAGATATGTTTCTTAATATGCAAGTATCTGTATTTGCTGGAGTTTTTGTCCCTGGGTAGTTGGGGCATTCACCAACCCAGAAGCTGTCAGAATCTTTTTGTTCAAAAGTTGGATAGAGCTCCACCTCTAGTCCTGGTCCCCTCCCTGGAGTTCAGTGGGCGGAGCTGAAAGTTTCCACTCTCTGATGACTTAGTCTTGCTGGTGGCCAGACCACCCTGTCACGACTGTGACTATAGAAACAGAAATGGGACTGAGGGTTAGATGAAGACACACCTTGCTTTACATTCCATATACTTCTTTATTATTTAAATAATATGCTTCAAATGAATGCCATGCTTGCATTCATATATTACCCATGCCATTTTAAAAGATGTTTGGGCCAGATGCAGTGGCTTACACTTGTAATCCCAGCACTTTGGGAGGCCGAGGCAGATGGATCACTCGAGGTCAGGAGCTCAAGACCAGCCTGACCAACATGGGGAAACCCCATCTCTACTAAAAATACAAAATTAGCCATGCATGGTGTCACATGCCTATAATCCTAGCTACTTGAGAGACTAAGACAGGAGAATTGCTTGAACCCTGGAGGCGGAGGTTGCACAATCTCAGCAGAGATTATGCCATTGCACTCCAGCCTGGGCAACAAGAGCAAAACTCCGTCTCCAAAAAGAAAAGAAAAAGTTTGTCTAAGGCAATAACAGATCATTTTAATCGGCTCTTCAAAATCCATACTAATTCTGAATTCTTTAAATTCATTGCAGTCATATTTCCCTAAGGTGATAGTCACGTCAACTGATTCAGATTTGAGTTGTCGGGGGAGAGTTCCTGTAACTCCTTAATCATACATTTCCAGGCCGTTTCCTGGGTTCGGTTATTTCTGCATGAACCAATGTCATTACGAGTTTTCCCCTGGAAAAAAAATAGTACAAAATTTTAAATGTACAAAAAGGTCAAAGAGTGAAAAGTCAAATTTCCTCCACCCTTCACCCCATCCTTCAGCCACCAATTTTCCTCCCTTACCATTGTCTTCAGTGTCTTTTTTTTTAATTCAATAGAGATGGGATCTTACTATGTTGCCCAGGTTGGTCTCAAATTCTTGGCCTCAAGCAATCCTCCAGCCCCAGCATCCCAAAATCCTTCGATGAGCCACCATGCCCTGCCTTGAGTATCTTTTTAAAGATATTCTATGCCTATATAGACCCCTGTATACTATACTGAATACAAGTAACATATAGAAACATATATATATATATATATAACCTCTATTTTATATATGGTTTTATTTTATTTTATTTTTTTGAGATTGAGTCTTGCTCTGTTGCCTAGGCTGGAGTTCAGTGGCATAGTCTCAGCTCACTGCAACCTCTGTCTCCGGGTGTTCAAGCAATTCTCCCCTCTCAGTCTCCCAAGTAGCTGGGATTACAGGCATGCACCACCATGCTCAGTTACTTTTTGTATTTTTATTAGAGATGGGGTTTCACCATGTTGGCCAGGCTGATCACGAACTTCTGACCTCAAATGATCTGCCTACCTCAGACTCCTGATGTGTTGGGATTACAGGCATGAGCCACCACACCCAGTCTCTGTATAGATATGGTATAAATAATATATATAACATTTGCTCATTATAACAATGTTTAGTGGCAAACTATACATGTGCCAAGCCCTGTGATCACCATAATGTGTGTCATTAGTCTACAATTTGCATCCAAATGTTCTTAAAATGAATGCAAAAGATAAGTAGGAGGTGGCTCACACCTGTAAGTATAGCACTTTGGGAGGTGAAGTTAGGAAAATTGTTTGAGGCCACAGTGTTGAGACCAGCCTGGACAACAGAGCAAGACTCTGTCTCTACAAAAAAATTTTTTTAATTAGGTGGGCATGGTGGCTACACATGCCTGTAGTTCCAGCTACTTGGGAGGCCAAAGTAGAAGAATTGCTTGAGCCCAGATCAGGGCTGCACTTCAGCGTGGGTGACAGTGAGACCCTGTCTGGAAAGGAAAGAAGGAAGGAAAGAAAAAGAGAAAAACAGGGAGGAAAGGAAGGAAGGAGAGAGGGAGGAGGAAGGGAAGCAGGGAGGCCAGAAAGGGAGGAAAGAAGGAAGGAAGGAAGGAAGGAAGGAAGGAAGGAAGGAAGGAAGGAAGGAAGGAAGGAAGGAAGGAAGGAAGGAAGGAAGGAAGGATTTGTTTAACTTGACTGAAAAAAGTGATTTTTAGTTGGGTACAGTGACTGGCTCATGCCTGTACTCCCAGAACTTTGGGAGACCAAGACAGGTGGATCACTTGAGGTCAGGAGTTCGAGACCAGCCTTGCCAATATAGGAAAACCTTGTCTCTACTAAGAATACAAAAATTAGCCAGGTGTGGTGGCACACGCCTGTAGTCTCAGCTACTTGGGAAGCTGAGGCGGGAGAATTGCTTGAACCTGGGAGGCAGAGGTTGCAGTGAGCCGAGATCGCACCACTGCAACTGAGTAACAGAGCAAGACTCTGTCTCTTTTTTTTTCTTTGTCCATGAGCTGCTGAATTTTTCTGTTGTTTTTATTATTTTTTTTATTTCTGCATTTACATTGGGAGAAACTCTGTCTCAAAAAATATATAAAAAATAAAAATAAGTAAATAAAATTTTAAAAGCAGGCTGGTCACGGTAGTTCATACCTGTAATCCCAGCACTTTGTGAGACTGAGGTGGGCAGATCATTTGAGGTCAGGAGTTTGAGACCAGCGTAACCAACATGGTGAAACTCCCATCTCTATTAACAATACAAAAATTAGCCAGGCATGGTGGCACACGCCTGTAATCCCAGCTACTGAGGAGGCTGAGGCAGGAGGACTGCTTGAGCCCAGGAGGCAGAGGTTGCCAACTCCCTTTCCCTCTACATCTTACAGAATGAAACAAACAATTTTAAAGGAAGTGGTCAGTTCCTCACCTAGTTGATCATTTTAATAAGAATTTTAAAGGGGCCAGGCACAGCAGCACACACCTATAATCCAAGCATGTTAGGATCGCTTGAGCCCAACTGTTCAAGACCAGCCTGGGCAACACAGCAAGACCTTGCTTCTACCACAAAATTTAAAAACTATGGGCCAGGCACGGTGGCTCACGCCTGTAATCCCAGCACTTTGGGAGGCTGAGGCAGGCAGATCACGAGGTCGGGAGTTCTAGACCAGCTTGGCTAACATGGTAAAACACCGTCTCTACTTAAAAATACAAAAATTAGCTGGGTGTGGTGGTCCATGCCTGTAATCCCAGCTACTCAGGAGGCTGAGTCAGGAGAATTGCTTAAAGCTGGGAGGCAGAGGTTGCAGTGAGCCAAGATTGTACCACTGTACTCCAGCCTGGATGACAGAGGGAGACTCTGTCTCAAAAAATAAAAATAAACAAAAATAAAAGTGCTGTAGCATGCACCTGTGATCCCAGCTACTCTGGAGGCCAAAGTGGAAGGATTGCTTGAGCCAGGAGGTTGAGGCTTTAGTGAGCCATGATGGCATCACTGCACTCCAGCCTGGGCAACATAGCAAGACCCTGTTTGAAAAAATAAGATAAACTAAAATAAAAATAAAACGGGCTACCTTGTACAATTTCACATCTCTAAGAAAAGAAGAATAGAAGTCCCAGGGCATTGTTAAATCACCATTGGCATCTTGCCTGTTTTGTCATCGCAGAAGTCCCCCTCATTTACTGGGTTTTGTATTACGCCTTTAACTCCCACAAATACTCTTGCCATTCCCACTCTGCTGTTGTCTTGGGTCCTCGCTGCTTTGCCCAGGATCGCTGACACCAATCTGTTCTCCCCGTGAACCAGTTAATTCTGCACCTTGGTGCCCGGGTAAGTGTCTTCTCTCAAAAGCTTCCCTGGTCCATAGCATTGCTGTGTGTGCAGGGCCCCCGGCAGCAGTTATGGACTTTAAGCAAGTTACTTGATAACTTCTCTGTGCCATTTCCCTCTCTGTACAGCATGACACGTGTATGTGCTTAGAAGAATGCCTATTCCCTTTGCACTCTGTCACCCAAGCTGGAGTACAGTGGCACTCTCATGGCTCACTACAGCTTCAACTTCCTGGGCTCAAGTGATCCTCCCACTTCAGCCTTTCAAGTAGCTGGGACTATAGGCACACACCACCGTGCCCAGCTAATTTTTGTATTTTTTGTTCAGATCAGACCTCACTATGTTGCCCAGACTGATCTTAAACTCCTGAGCTCAAGTGGTCTTTCCACCTTTCCCTCTCAAAGTGCTGGGATGGCCGGGACCAGTGGCTCACACCTGTAATCCCAGCACTTTGGGAGACGGAGGTGGGCAGATCACTAGAGGCCAAGAGTTTGAGACCAGCCTGGCCAAAAACCCTGTCTTTACTAAAAATACAAAAATTTGCCGGGCATGGTGGCACAGGTCTGTGACCCCAGCTACTCGGGAGGCTGAGGCAGGAGAATCACTTGAACCCAAGAGGTGGACATTGCAGTGAGCCAAGTTTGTGCCACTGCACTCAGCCTAGGTGACAGATTGAGATTCTGTTTAAAAAACAAACAAACAAAAAAACCCAAAAACCAAAGTGCTGAGATTACAGACATGAGCCACCACGCCTAGCCAGAATACCTGGCTTTTAAGGTATTCTGAAACCCTCAGCCTTCCAAATTGTAGGACTCCCTTCCTGTCATTGCTAACTTCTAACCATTTATATTAGTATACTATAGGTCAAACTCATGATTTGTATGTCTTGAACTCTTCCATTCTCACTTTTTTGCCCTTCTCAAAACATCTGCCCCAACCAGTCATTTCTTCAAAACTGTCATTTCTTCCACCTGTCATTTCTTCAAAACTCACTCCCAAATATCGCTTCCTTCTTGAAGTGATCTCAATTCCTCTGAATTACACCCATTCCCAGCCAGCAATGCGGTCTTCCTGCCCATGGTGTGCACATCAACGTAGAACTTTTAACATGTTCGTTATTATTCTACCTCGTGTTTGTGGTTATTTGTGTATAAATGGAATGTAAACCACATGAGGGCATAATTATGTGTGCATCCTTGATGGTCTCCAACCCATGGAAAATTATAATTAATGATAGTTTGATAAAAAATATCTATAAGAATAAAACTAAGGGACACTGTTCAGAGTTCACTTTTGCATTTTATTATGAAATTTTTTAAATGAAGAATGGTTGATTAATGGTTACAAAAATACAGTTAAAAGAAACAAGACCTGGTGCTCGACGTATCAGTAAACTATAGTAAGCAACAATCTATTACCTATTCCAAAACAGTTAGTGAGAATAATTTGAATGTTCCCAGAATAAAAGAAAAAGGTTTAAGTTGATGAATATCCCAATTACCCTGATTTGATTAGTACATATTATATAAATATATTAAAATATCACATGTACACCCTCAAATATCTACATCTATTATGTATCAGTTTTTTCAAGTTAAACATATAGATGGGTTACTACAAAGGGAAAAAATATTTTTGTGTGATGTAATCAAAATTAGAGCACTAAAATAAAAACCAAGAATTCATAAAATTTAAAAACAAAAAATGAAAATTTTAGGAGAACACCTAGAAAAGATTCTATGACCACAGAAAAGACAGAGGGTATTTGGAACACACAAGAAGACCTAATGCATAGATAGAAAAGAATTCAAAGAAGAAAACATGGTAAAAATCATTACCCTGTTTGCTGGGCCCAAAACTCAAAATGTCCTGAGTCTTTGTCTTTGAATGGCATTGTATCAAATGTCCATGTAACTACCTTAATAATAGAAAGAATGATTTAAACTACAGAGCATGAGAACCAAAGAGAAAACTGTCATGAAGTCCAGGTGACAGGGAGACAGCAGGGAGCACACAGGATGAGATGGAGGAAAACCACAGCAAGGGGAGAAAGCTGCCTCTCCGCGGCACCTGTGGACCCAAAGTCTTACCAACAGCATGAGTGTCTGCAGTCCCTGCCCAGAGGCCGGGGCCCGCCTAGCAGCAGCATTGCTTCTGGCAGCAGCACTTTTGCTGGCAGCATCCCTTCTGCTGGCAACAGCCCTTCCCACAGCCACAGCCACATGAACTGCAGGTGCGGCGGCAGCAGCAGATCACGGGCGTGCTGCAGCAGCCCCCACAGCAGCCACGGCAGCAGGGGCAGCAGCTGGAGCAGCAGCCTACCCGGTAACACCTGCAGGTGGTGCAGCTGCCACAGCCACCACAGCCACCACCACAGCCACCACCACAGCCACCACCACAGCCACCACCACAGCCACCACAGCCGCCACCACAGCCACCGCAGCCACCACTGCAGCCACCACCGCAGCCACCACCGCAGCCACCACAACCACAGCAACCCATGGTGTCAGTAGAGAGGACTCAGGTGAGGTGAGGAGGGAGGACTCAGGAGAGATGAGGAGGTATGATGCGTCCTTCTGTCCAGGGAAGCCCTTATATAGCAACTTCAGCAAGCTAGGCCCAAATATGTAACCCATTCCTTGTTGTTGTTTATCCCAAGTCTCATAAAAGATCTCATGAGTTGTCTTACGCCCTGCCCTGTGAACATCTTAACAAGCTAATATTGCTAAATTTAACTTTTACTCATCTCTTAAACCTATGTTTGGATGAGAAAACACTTCGAAGGCGTTTGTGTCCTTAAGAACTTAAACGTGTGTATGGTTTCTGCTCCAGGGCTTAAAATAGTGCCTGACACAGTCTAAGTATTCAATAGGTATCTTTGGAATTAAATGAATGCCTAAAACATTTAAGAATAATCTTCATTTCTTTATAACCATGAGAGTCTGAATTCAGGGCCAGGTAAAAGTTTTGTGTTTCCATTAATAGTTCTGCGTTGTCACGGGTTAGACAAAACATTGTTTTTCTCTCTATCGGAATTCATCACACACTCTTATGTTACAAAAAAACAAACAAAAACCTTCTTGAAAGAATTAGTGAAAGTCAGAATAAAAAGAAATAAGGCTGGCTTACGCCTGTAATCCCAGCACTTTGGGAGGCCAAGGCGAGTAGATCACGTGAGATCAGGAGTTTGAGCGCAGCCTGGCCAACATGGTGAAACCCCGTCTCTACTAAAAATACAAAAACTGCCACCTGGGTGAGGTGGCAGGTGCCTATAATCCCAGCTACTCAGAGGCTAAGGCAGGAGAATCACTTGAACCCGGGAGGCAGAGGTTGCAGTAAGCCAAGATTACGCCTTGACTCCAGCCTGGGTGACAGAGTGAAATTCCATCTCAAAAAAAGAAAGAAAGAAAGAAAGAAAAAAAGAAACAGAGCAGGCATTTCTAAATGTATTATCTTGCACATTACATCTCACTTAAAACCCAAATATTCTCTTTTCTAGTTGTTTGGGATTTTTCATTCACCAGAAGAATTTCTTTATTATTAAAAATTACAAAAAAAATTGTGCTATATGAAATGCTAAAAATACAATTATTTAGGGCCTACTCCTAAGTCATCTGTCAAGGGTGAGGTGTCTGTTGTTTATCTGTTAAATAACTGGGAAAACAAAAGCAACAAAATTTACATCTGGTGGCTGGCCTTCCCGGACCACACACTAATGGAATGTTTATTTGGAATGATCTCATGCAGTGCAACTGACTCTACCTGTCAGACCGCCATTTCCTGCCCCAGGTACCCCGTGGGTGTGAGTAAGTCAGTAGGGTGAGGTTCTTGCCTGACTCTCTCCAGAGTTTAAGGCCTGCCCAGCTCATCTTTATTCTCCAACAACTCCCAGAAGAGACCCATGCTGTGGGGACCCTGTAGTCTCTCCTGGAACTGACACTGCAGGTTCTGATCAACAGTCACCAGGCTCTGCGGGGGCTGTCTGTCCCCAAGGACATCAGTGTCTGTGGTTTTACAATTGGCACCTCTTTTAATTTTTATTTATTTATTTATTTTTGAGACAGAGTTTCACTCTTGTTGCCCAGGCTGAAATGCAGTGACACAATCTGTTTCATCACAACCTCCACCTCCCAGATTCAAGCGATTCATCTGCCTCAGTCTCCTGAGTAGCTGGGATTACAGGCGCCCACCACGACGCACAGCTAATTTTGTATTTTTAGTACAGACTGGGTTTTTCCATGTTGGACAGGCTGTTTTCGAACTCCTGACCTCAGGTGATCCGCCCACCTCGGCCTCCCAAAGCGCTGGGATTACCGGTATGAGCCAACCACTCCTGGCTGGCACCTTTTATAAGCTGACTTTTGAAAGCAGAAGAAAGCCTTAAGACACCCTCCCTTAATACCCCCCTCGCAGGTGTGGGGCTGTGAGGATTCTTCCTGCCCTCCGTTTCGGCTCCAGCATCCTGCATGAGACACTCATGAAATGTCTATGATGCCCATGTTAGAGACATAAAGGCCAGACTCCCTCAGGTGGTTCCGGCTACTTCCTGACCTGCCTGACCTGCTGTATGAGATGGCTGTCTTTTTTGTTTTATTTTGTTCTTTAACCTTTTAAGACACAGTCCTGCTCATTCACCCAGACTGGAGTGCAGTAGTGCAATCATAGTTCACTGCCGCCTCAAGTTCCTTGGCTTCAAATGTTCCTCCATCCTCAGCCTCCTGAATAGCTAGGAATATAGGCCCATGCCACCAGGTTCAGCTAGAGATGGCTGTCTCTGGACTCTGCTTGGGAACATTGTTTTTGTGCTCTTCTCTTCTTTTTTTTTTTTTTTTTTTGAGATGAAGTTTCACTCTGTTGCCCAGGCTGGAGTGCAGTGGCACAATCTCGGCTCACTATAACCTCTGCCTCCCAGGTTCAAGTGATGCTAATGCCTCAGCCTCCTAAGTAGCTGGGATTACAGGCCTGCACCATCACATACAGCTAATGTTTGTATTTTTAGTAGAGACAGGGTTTCACCATGTTGTCCAGGCTGGTCTCGAACTCCTGGCCTCAGGTGATCCACCCACCTCAGCCTCCCAAAGTTCTGGGATTGCAGGCATGAGCCACCACACCTGGCCTGCAGTGTGCTTTTGACATCACAGCTAAGAAGTATTAATGACCTCAGAAACCCCTAACCAGGGAGAGCAGTCCTCCTAATTCTTCTACTTTGCTGGACCCCTGTGTCTTCCAACACACACACACAATAGCTTTGGGGCACCTGGGGGTTTTCAGGCAAAAACAGCAGCAGTAACAGCATGATGATGGCTGCCCTCCCGACTCTGTAAAATGCAGATGTCTGATTTTTCAACTGGCCAAAAACCTCAATGTCTTAGGGTTCCTGTAGGCTGAGAGTGAAGTAACTTTGGGAAAATGTCAGGGGATTCTTGGACTCCAGTTAGCTCAGGCTTTCATCAAGTAATTCACCCTAATCTTATTCTCTGCAGGTCTTCAGCATTCCTTTGTTTTGTTTTGCTTTGTTTTGTTTTTGAGACAGAGTCTCGCTCTGTTGCCCAGGCTGAAGTGTAGTGGTACAATCTGAGCTCACTGCAACCTCCACCTCCTGGATTCAAGTGATCCTCTTGCCTCAATCTCCTGAGTAGCTGGGACCACAGGCACGCACCACCACATCTGGCTAATTTTTGCATTTTTTAAAGTAGAGATACAGTTTCACTATGTTGGCCAGGGTGGTCTTGAACTCCTGACCTCAGGTAATCCACCCGCCTTGGCCTCCCAAAGTGCTGGGATTGCAGGCATGAGCCACCACACCCAGCATGTCTTCAAAATTCCTGCAGGTCATGCCCAGAACATCTTTGCTCAGGGAATTAGACCATATCTACAACCATTGCTTAGATTCCCAGGGAAACACAACCTAGATGAGACATCTACCTCAAAACACATTCACAAGAGAGTTGAGGGTTATTCCAAAATGCACGCTATGGATAGTAACAGCACTTTCCAAAACATTTCAGAAGGTGCCATACCTAGACATCAGCAGCTGCCTCTACTTCTTTCCCAAGTCACCTGTTTTCACATCAGATTATGGAAATTGACATAGATCATTGAAAAAGAATGGTAGGGAAAATAAAGGCTGGGCATGGTGGCTCATGCCTGTATTCCTAGCACTTTGGGAGGCCAAAGAGGGCAGACTGCAAGGAGCTCAGGAGTTTGACACCATCATGGGCAACACGGTGAAACCCCATCTCTACTAAAAAACAAAAAATTAGGGGGGTGTGGCAGCGTGCACCTGTAATCTCAGCTACTCGGGAGACTGAGGCAGGAGAATCGCTTAAACTCGGGAGACAGAGGTTGCAGTGAGCCGAGATTGCGCCACTGCACTCCAGCCTGGGAGACAGAGCGAGACTCCATCTCTAAAAAACAAACAAACAAAAAAAAAGAAAGGTAGGGAAAATGGAATGTTTTCTCTTTCCTCTAAATTTTTTTTCTGAATTTAGAAAAAATAAATATAAATTAGGCCAGGTGCGGTGGCTCACGCCTGTAACCCCAGCACTTTGAGAGGCCAAGGCAGGCGGATTACCTGAGATCAGGAGTTCAAGACCAGCCTGACCAACATGATGAAAACCTATCTCTACTAAAAATACAAAAATTAGCCAGGCATGGTGGTGGGTGCCTGTAATCCCAACTACCTAGGAGGCTGAGGCAGGAGAATCGCTTGAACCCAGGAGGCAGAGGTTACAGTGAGCTGAGATCATGCCATTGCACTATAGCCTGGGCGACAGTGAGGCTCTGTCTCAAAAAA
>NW_016107372.1:3692782-3710986 GCF_001604975.1 Cebus imitator
ATCCACCCGCCTCGGCCTCCCAAAGTGCTGGGATTACAGGCGTGAGCCACCGCACCCGGCCCACTTTATTTTATTTTATATTTTGGCAAAGATGGGGTCTGTCTACACTGCCTACACTGGTCTCAAACTCCGGGTCTCAAACCATCCTTCCACTTCAGCCTCCCAAAGAGTTAAGATGACAGGTGCGGGCTACTGCACCCAGCCTTCTCTCTCTTATTTGAATGACAGTAAGTTGAAGAACTGGCATTTTACCCCTACAAATTTTAGTAAGTGTCTCCTAAAAGGAAGATTCTCCTACAAAACTACAATACTATTATCATACTCAAGAGATTTAAAATTGACACATGTTTTTATGGAATGTTTAACCTATCTCAAACTTCCCAAATTATCCCAAGAATGTCCTACAATTTGCAATTGCATTTTAAATAATTTTTCATGTTAGAGCCAATCAAAGATGTAGTTTTATTAAACTTTAATCTAGAATGGTCTTCCAGCATTTTACTTTTGTTTTGGTGAGTTGTTTGGCAAAATAGTCCTCAATAGAGATTTGACTGGTTGCTTCCTCATGGTCAGGCTCTGGTTAAACATTTTTGCAGAAATATCACATGGTTGATGTGTTTTTCTCAGTGCATCACATCAACAAGTGTATGATGTCAGTTGATCCCATTTCTAGTGATGTTAGATTTTATCACCCAATTAACATGATGTTCACCTGATTTCACCATTGCTAATCTATTGTTTTTTCTTCTTTCTTTTTTTTTTTTTTTTTTTTTCCAAGATGCATTTTCGTTTTTATCACTCAGGCAGTGGTGCCATCTCAGCTCACTGCAACCTCCGCTTCCCGGGTCCAAGCGATTCTCCTGCGTCACTCTCCCAAGAAGCTGGGATTACAGGTGCCCGCCACCACGCCTGGCTAATTTTCGTGTTTTTAGTTTCACCATGTTGGCCAGGCTGGTCTTGAACTCCTCAGGTGATCCGCCTACTTCAGCCTCCCAAAGTACTGGGATGACAGGCATGAGGCAGTGTTCGCAGCTCTTTCCTTGAATTTATATGGCAAAATTAAAAGCGTTGTGAATATATAATTTTGTATCCTGGTTTTTAACTTAACATTTAATCATCTACAATTACCCTTGTTATTAAATATTGCTTTTCAGAACCTGTTTCTTAGTGACCACATAATCACCAATTATGTGTATAACTTCTGTAAATTACCTCATATCCACCTACCTAAGCAATTAAACATTTAGCTAACCATCTGGAAAAATAAAGTTGGATACCAACCACAACCACGACAAATGACAAAATGGGTTTTTTCTTCTTTTTCCTTTTTTTATTTTTTGAGACAGGGTGTCACTCTGTCACCCAGCTAGAGTGACAGTGGCACCATCAGAGCTCACTGCAACCTTGAAAACCTGGGTTCAAGCAATTCTTATGCCTAATCTTCCCAAGTAGGTAGAATGTCAGGTATGCACCACGACAGTTAGCTAATTTTTAATTTTTATTTTTTTTAACAGACAGGGTCTCACTATGTTGCCAGGCTGGTCTCAAACTCCTGGCCTCAAGTGATCCTCATGCCTCAGCCTCCCAAAGTGCTGACATTACAGCTGTGAGCCACTATACTCAGTGGTTTTTGTCTTAGGCTTATTTTGAAATTATAATAGATTTTTGGTTGCAAAAATAGCATAGGGAGTTCCCGCATACTTAATCCAGCTTCCATCAAGGATAACACCTTACACAACTATAGTATGGTATAAAATGATTTTAAAAGTAAAACCCATCCATCATGCCAACTCCCTATAAATTACAAGGATCAAGTACTGAAATATTAAAAAAGTAGGACCATAAGCGTATTATAAAAAATATGGGAGAATAATTATATTCCTGAGCTGTGGAATACCTTGCTTAATATGGCACCAATACCAAAAATCAAACAGAAAAAAAACTGATAGATGTGACTTATAAAATGTTTAAATTTCTGACAAAAGCAAAGCTTCAAATTTTCTGAAAGGAGAGAAAATATATATATGCATATAGGACAAAAGGTTAACATCTGTATATGCAAGGAACTTTTATAAATTCACATGGGGAAATATGCAAATAAAGAATCAGGTGTTCAAAATATATATGTAAATAAGAGCTTCTTGAAAAATGAATGATTCCAGGCCGGACGCAGTGGTTCATGCTATAATCCCAGCACTTTGGGAGGCCTAGGTGGGCAGATCAGTTGAGGTCAGGAGTTCAAGACCAGCCTGACCAACATGGTGAAACGCTGCTCTACTAAAAATACAGAAATTATCCAGGCATGGTGGTGGGCACCTGTAGTCCCAGCTACTTGGGAGGCTGAGGCAGGAGACTTGCCTGAACACGAGGAAAAGACCTTACAGTAAGCTAAGATCACACTACTGCACTTCAGCCAGGGTGACAGAGTGAGACTCTGTCTCAAAAGAAAAGAGAACAAAAGTGAATGATTCCAGGCCAGGAGTGGTGGCTCACGCCTGTAATTCCAGCACTTTGGGAAGCCAAGGTGGATGGATGACTTGAGGTCAGGAGTTCAAGGCCAGCCTGAGCAACATGGAGAAACCCCGTCTTTAACTAAAAATATATAAAAATTAGCCAGATGTGGTAGCATGTGCCTGAAGTCCCAGCTACTCGAGAGGCTGGGGAACAATAATTGCTTAAACCCTGTAGGCAGAGGTGACAATAAGCCAAGATAGTGCCTCTATACTCCAGTTTGGGTGACAAGCAAGACTCCATCTCAAAATAAAAAGAAAAAAAATGATTCCAACTGCGTGTGGTGGGTGGCTCACACCTGTAATCCCAGCACTTTGGGAGGCCAAGGCTGGTGTATCACCTGAGGTCGGGTGTTCGAGACCAGCCTGACCAACATGGAGAAACCCCTTCTCTACTAAAAGTACAAAATTAGCCAGGCAGCCAGGCATGGTGGCGCATGCCTGTAATCCCAGCTACTCAGGAGACTGAGGTAGGAGAATCGCTTGAACTTGGGAGGCGCAGGTTGCAGTGAGTTGAGATACGCCATTGTACTCCAGCCTGGGCAACAAGAGTGAAACTCCACCTCAAAAAATAAAATAAAAGAGTCCAGATTTGGGGCATCAAATGTACAGGATAGGCCTGGAATATCTTGTCACACCAGAAAACAAGGAAGCTACCAAAGGATAATGGGTTCATATGAAGAGTACAATTTAAGCATCGGAAAGAAAAATAGCCACAATGAGCTAAAACACATAAAATATTTTTAAATCTATGAGTTCACAATAATAGCAAATTTTTTCCCATTTATTTATTTTATTGCATTTTAGGTTTTGGGGTACATGTGAAGAACATGCAAGATTGTTGCATAAGTACACACGGGGCAGTGTGATTTAGTGTGCTAATTTCTTGGTATCTTCCAAAGATGACTAATGAAAATTTTTAGAAAATCCTCATTAATCATCTTTGGAAGATACCAAGAAATTAACACACTACTATAAAATAGATATTTTTAACTGTAGGAGGAGAACTGGTCATGTATTCTGCCTTTCCTAAATGAACTATACCTCAGAGTAAGCAAAGAGTTGAGGAGTGACATTTCTTTCTTTCTTTTTTTTTTAAAAAAATTATTAGAGACAATGTCTCATCTCAAACTCCTGTGCTCAAGTGATCCTCCCACCTCGGTCTCCCAAAGTGCTGGGATTATAGGTGTGAGCCACCACACCCAGCCCACCTTTCTTTCTATAGAAGTATTCCAACAAATAAATGTGGAAAAAATAATATATCAATCACCATTCTGCAACCCTAATGAATTAATGGATGTAGGTAGTGACTAACAGCAGGTGCCAGTATCATTCAAGGAGAGACAATTAGAATTACATGCTTCCTGGTGGAAGAACCCAACACCGCCCACAAAGCATTCTTGTCCAAAAATAGAAACTGAATCTTAGCCTCTAGATCTAATTACACGAGGATGCAGTTATCAAAATCCGAAATTTTACTATGGAAAACTCTCCAGGAAAAACACAATTCAAGGAGAGAGAAAGAGAGCAATAGAGAAGGAACTACAGATTAAAAGACATTAAGACAGGTGCAGTGGCTCACACCTGTAATCCCAGCACTTTGGGAGCCCGAGGCAGGAAGATCACTTCAGGTCAGGGGTTCAGGACTAGCCTGACCAACATGGTGAAACCCCATCTCTACTAAAAATACAAAAAATTAGCTGGGCGTGGTGGCACGCACCTGTAATCTCAGCTATTCGGGAAGCTGAGGCAGGAGAATCACTTGAAACTGGGAGGTAGAGGCCGCAGTGAGCCGCGATTTTGCCACTGTACTCCAGCCTGAGTGACAGAGTAAAACTGTCTCAAAAACTAATTAATTAAAAATAAAATAGAGTAGGGTCGAATTTCCATTGAATTTTCCCAATAAGTCTGGGCAATATAGTGAGATCTCATCTCTACAAAAAATTAGCTAGGTGTGGTGGCATGCACCTGTGGTCCCAGCCACTCAAAAGGCTGAGGTAAAAGGATCACCTGAGCCCAGGAGGTTGAGGCTGCAGTGAGCCATGATCAAGCCACTGCACTGCTGCCTGGGTGACATAGCAACAGTCTGTCTCTAAGTTAAAAAAAAAAAAAAAATTATTCAATAATGGTGATTAGATTCATTCCCAGCTTTTTTGCTGGTATTTTATTCCTCTGATGGTGACCTCTACACTACGTACTCTGAGCTCACTTTCCTCTGAGAGTTTCCTGGGGTGCCAGGTCATACATCTAGGCAGGCAGAGAGTACCCCCTACCTCACCACATCGCATGTGGCATTCCTCTGCTTCTGGCCTCTGTATCAGGGAGCCTGCTGTCTTTCTGCCATCAACTCTCAGGGGTCCCAGGTCTGCTGAGCTGGACCAACTCTCCTGGCATCCACTGCTTTCACCCCATTCCAGCTTAGCTCCCCTTCTCTGTGCTCCATTCCAAAAGCAGAGCAGGATCTTCCTTTAATTCCCTACAACTTTTCAGAACCCAGTTCATAATTATTTGCAAGTCGCTACTAAAGGTTCAAAGACAACCCAGAGTAATTTAAAATCATGGCCAAATACAACCTCTGGGTGCCTCTTCCAAGTACTTAAACCTCTATCCCATGCTACCTGCGGGCAGCACCAGCCAGCTTCCTAATCCCAAGGAATGCCCTCAAGCAGTTTTGCTCCCCTTGGAGTCTGGCCAGGAACCACAATTCAACTGCAGTGAAAGGAGGAGGATTCCCCAACCCTTGACAGGGCTTCACCCCCTCTTGAGTTCCCAGATCTGCCTCCACTCCAGGTGATGGACAGCTAGAACAGCTGCTCCCTTCAGGGTCTCCCTACTCCTACCCACACCAGAGTAGGCTTGCCCCCTGCCCAAGTTCATAGCTGGTCAATTACTCAGGACTCAAGAAACCAACATTATTACCTCCCGATACTTGGAGTATTTCATTTCAAGCATTGCATGTGTGAGGCATGAATATTACTTCTTTGTTGGAATGTGTCAAACTCTGTCCTGTTTGTGATTTCAGTCCCTCATTCAGCAGGTGGTGAAAATCAAACCGTGGCATCTTTTGTAGAGGCCTGAAGTCAGTACTCCAAACCCATTGTGAGCACCAGTTTCAACATAAGCACACAGGCTGCCCACCCTCCAGGCAAGGAGCCACCTGAGTCTAAGCAGAGAAAAAAAACACATCGATCCTAATGATTCCATATCAATACAACAGAAATGTGTTTCAAATTGACATAACTGAATGGAAACCGAGTCTACCTCTGTATAAACAAGGGGCAAATACTTACCTGCCTGTGGACCCAAATCATAAGAGCTGCTCCTTGGAGGTAATGGATGTCTCTACATCTAAGAAGAATGCTATTTTCAACTTCCACATAAAACCTCTCCCCCATCCTGGCCAACATCGTGAAACCCCATCTCTACTAAAAAATATAAAAAATTATCTGGGCGTGGTGGCAGGCACCTGTAATCCCAGCTACTCAGGAAGCTGAGGCAGGGGAATCACTTGAACCCAGGAGGCAGAGGTTGCAGTGAGCCGAGGTCGCGCCACTGCACTCCAGTCTGGAGACAGAACGAGACCCCGTCTCAAAAAACAAACAACAACAACAAAAACCTCTCCTGCTCTCACTAAGGTTTTGCAGGGGACACAATTATAGGAGGGAAGACAGTTAACAGTTCAAATTTTACATGTTAGAAACTGAACTCTTGAAATTCCTGCCAGGCACAGTGGCTCAGGCCTGTAATCCCGGCATTTTGGGAGGCTGATGTGGGCAGATCACGAGGTCAGGAGTTAGAGATCAGCCTGACCAACATGGTGAAACCCTGTCTCTACTAAAAATTCAAAAATTAGCCGGGCATGGTGGCGCAGGCCTGTAATCCCAGCTACTCAGGAGGCTGAAGCAGGAGAATTGCTTGAATCCAGGAGGCAGAGATTGCAGCGAGCCGAGATCATGCCATTGCACTCCAGCCTGAGCAACAGGATAAGACTTCATCTCAAAAAACAAAAACAAAAAATTCCTACCAGCAATCCCTACTCACACCCCAAAAAAGCACATGCTTTTCTTGCAGATGTACCCTTTATTTTGGGGATGAGGCAGGTCTTGTTCCGTCTCCCAGGTGCGACGCGATCATAGGTCACTGCAGCCTTGACCTCCCAGGCTCAAGCAATCCTCCCACCTTAGCCTCCTGAGTAGCTGGCACCACAAGGGCGCACCCACCATGCCTGGCCAACACCTTTTCTAGTTAAGCTCAGTAAATAGCAACATTGTCCTTTCGGCTGCACAGGCCAAAAAGACATTGGTGCCTCCTTGACTCTCCCACCCTACACTGGATTTATCAGTAAATCCACTTGACATTACCGGAGCTGAATCCTCTCATGACCTACACCCACAGGTTCAGGCCTCATCACCCACACCCAGCAAGAGTTTCCTCAAGGTGGTGCAGGTCCGGGCCCCTCTAGTGGTCAATTCTCAAGGCACGGTTTGGAGTAATCCTTTTATAAAAGAAGGCAGGCAACCCCTTCCCAGCTTCCCTGCTTCACTCACAGTCAAAGCTGGTTTACTGTGACCTAAAATTATCCCCGAGAAACGCAGCAACGCCCTCTCCATTACTTCACTGAACTCTGTATTCATGACACTCCCACTCACTTGGTGATGGTTGAACTGCCTTCTCACTCTTCCCTTCCCACTTTCTGGAATGTTCTTGCTCCAGATAACTGGATAGTCACTTCTTCATCGCTTTCTAGTCTTTGATGGAATGTCAGGTTCTACCTGAGTCCTATTTGGACCACCCAATTTGAAATTGAAATCCCACCCACTCTTCCTTCAACCCCAATCTCTCATACTGTGCTCTATTTTTTTTTCATGATGGTTACATTTTAACATATACCATTTTTAGGGGGTACAGGAAACAACGGTTTCTGTCCCCTTTTGATTCACAGAACACATTTGATTTTTTTAGACGGAGTCTCACTCTGTCACCCAGGCTGGAGTACAGTGGTGCGATCTCAGCTCACTACAACCTCTGCTTCCCAGGTTCAAGTGATTTTCCTGACTCAGCCTCCTGAGTGACTCGGGTACGAGCACGTGCTACCACACCCGGCTAATTTTTTTGTATTTTTAGTAGGTACGGGGTTTCACCATGTTGGTCAGGCTGGTCTCAAACTCCTCACCTTATGATCCACTTGCCTTGGCCTCCCAAAATGCTGGGATTGCAGGCTTGAGCCACTGCATGCAGCGAACAGAACACTTTAAATATAGCCTTCTTTATTTGTTAATTATTTTAATGACGTAACAGTTCAGGACCTTGACAGTATGATCTAACTTAAGGCTCCTCACTGCCCAATTTGTCCTTCTGCCCTCCTACACCCAAGGTGGTCCTTGCCCTACAGCTTGTGTTCAGCTAAGAGTGGTGACTCGCACCTATAATGCCAACACTTTGGGAGGCAGAGGCAGGATTGCTTGAGTTCAGGAATTTGAGATCAGGCAACGTAGCAAGGCCTAGTCTATATTAAACTTAAAAGTTAGCCAAGCATGGTAGAGCATGCTTGTGGTCTCAGCTACTCAGGAGGCTGAGGCAGGAGGATCGGTTGAACCCAGGAGATCAAGGCTATGGTGAACCATAATTGTGACACTGCACTACAGCCTGGGCAACAGAATGTGGGAGGTAGAAAAGTTCCTTTTTAAAGTTTCCTTTCTTGTTAAAGAATAAGTGTGCTAATAACTTTGCTAAGCCCTATTCCATGTAGCTGTTAAACGTGCCATGCTTATAGGCACATAGTACATTCTATGTCCTTGTACTTTAACCAAGATATCTGTACTAGATGTGCTTACAGGCATGTCCCAGCTCTCCGTTGCTTTTACCTGCTTAGAAAAGTTTTAAATTGTTAGCCAATCGGGTTTTAGTCTAGATTGTGAAGTCTGGCTCCAGCCAACGGAGATCAGACACAGCAGTAAGGGCGACCCCACATGCATAAGGGATAAATGTGTCTGTTTTCCTTTGTTCATTGTACTCTTGTAGCAGAATGGCTAGCGAGAGTACCCTTCCTGTAGTCCAGGAAGTAAAAATTGTTTCCTGAAAGATCCTTTTTCTCAGTGCTAATTTTTCTTTGTGGCACCGAGCATCTATTTCTAACATAGAATAAGACCTTGTCTGAAAAACAAAAACAAAAAAAGCTTGTGTTCATTATTCCTTTGTGTTTCTTTGAACATGGTTTTACTACATTCACTTGTCTGATATATTCCATTTATGATGCATTCCATTTCTGTTCATTTACTCTTCAGCTGATAGGAAGTCCCATTGTTTCCAGGTTTTTGCTATTTTTGACAGTGCTACCGTGAGCATTCTTGTATGTGTCTATAGAATTTACACACACTTAGGAATGAAATTACTGAGTCTTGTGGAAATAAATGACAACCCACCAAATTAGTACAGGTAAAGGCTATTTAATTGTGCTTGCCATAGCAAAGCGATGGTTTGCCACAGCATTTCTTGTGTTTTTGTGAACACTCAAAGGCAGGCAGAGGAGCAGGAAAGCTTCATACTGGAAAAGGGGAAGGTTTCAGGTATGCCCAGATGGGAGGCTATTGGCATGGGAAGTTGTAGACAGACTAACTAAAAGTGGGGCATCTTACATGATTGGTTAGGAGTGCATATTCGACTCTCTCTAACTGGTCCTAAATTGGAAAAAGAGGATAAGAATTAGAGAAACTGTCAGTTATTAATGAAGTCCTGGCCATTTGGGGCTAATGGTTCTCATTTGGCTTCCTGGACTGTTTTTAAGAGATAGTGGTCTGAATTCCTGTAAGTCTGATTGTAGTGAGCAGGCTGGCAGATAGGCTGGCTAGGATAGATAATAGGTTGGTTTCCTGGGATGTTGGCTGTAGTTCACAGGTCAGAGACCTATTTCCATATATGATCTGGCCACTGTTCACTTGTATGTTCTGTCTCTCTGTCTCTAACATGCCATATAATATACTTATTTATGATGTGTGTTGTCTACTTCCCACCATGACCAGGTTACTAGTTACATGAGGACAGACATTTTTTTAATACTTTTTTTTTTAAAGGGTCTCCCTCTGTGGTCAGGCTGGAGTATAGTGGTGCAGTCTCGGCTCACAGCAGCCTCAACCTCCCAAGCTCAAGTGATCCTCCCGCCTCAGCCCCTCCCCAGTAGCTGGGACCACAAGCATGCACCACCATGCCTTATTATTATTATTATTATTGTAGAGATGGAGTTTTGCCATGCTACTCAGTTTGGTCTTGAACTCCTGAGCTCAAGCAATTGGACTGCCTCAACCTCCCAAAATGCTGAGATTACAGGCGTGAGCCACTGCACCTGACCCATGAGGACAGACATTTGTATCTGTTTTGTTCTTTAAAGCATTCTTGATTCCTAAAAAGTGCCTAGTGTATTTAGATACTCAATAAATATTTGTAAAATGAGTGACTATAATGTACCTATAAAAATATCATGCTACTGATGCATATTTTTGGTTTTGCTGTTATGCTCAGCACTAAAGACTGTATCAGTCAGTTCTAATTCCCCCCATTAGAGCAGATGTGGTCCCAGCCCTTGCTCATTTTCACTTGTACTGCTATGCCCACCACAGTGTCCGATGTGAAGTTTGTGACTGCCAGATACATGCTGGAGCAAAATCATCTACTTTACATTATTACCTGGTTCTTTTGACCCACACATTGATGCTGAAGCTGACAGACAATCACAAGAAATAACTGCACTGTAGCCCATCATCTTTTAGGTCCACATGGAAACACATGTGAGTCATGCAAGAAGTGCTCATTTTTTCTTGAGCCAGTGAAACCCTCACAACAGCCTCTCTTTGGAAGCGTCTATGCTGTTACCATTTGATGTAGACTTTCAACTTGCCACTGCACTAGCCTCTTCTACAGCTCTTTTCACTGTGGTACTTCTAAAGTATCTGCTTTCTATGAGTACTTCCAAGAAGAGAAGAGAAAGAGAAAAGACCTCTGTGGTCCAGGAACAAGAATCAGTAAATCACCTTTCTCAGGCCCAGGGCAGCAGCCGACCCCACGGAGAACCCTTCTGACCCTTTCTCCATCTCAACAGAGAACAGAGTTAGGCTCAAAATTCTAACGGATATCTCATGAAAAACAAAAGACACTAACTACATTCAGAAGATGGGTTTTTCAACAGGCACTGTATGTGGCTTCACTTTCAGGAGACTCACAGAAGTGGTATGAAAGCCACCCCTTGTGACCTCTGTATTTTCTTACTTACTTGTGACAGAATATAATTAAAGTGGGGCTGAGCGCAGTGGCTCATGCCTGTAATCCCAGCACTTTGGGAGGCCAAGGCCAACTCACCTGAGGTTGGGAGTTTGAGACCAGCCTGGCCAACATGGTGAAACCCAATCTCTACTAACATACAAAAATTAGCCAGGTGTGGTAGTGGATGTTGGTAATCCCAGCTACTCAGGAGGCTGAGGCAGAAGAATCACTTGAGCCTGGGAAGTAGAGGTGACAGTGAGCCAAGACTGGTTGCACCACTGCACTCCAGCTTGGGCAAGAGTAAGACTCCATCTCACAAAAAAAGAAGAAAGAAAAAGAGAATGAAAGAAAAGAGAAAAGAGAATATAATTAGAGTGGATAAAGTGTTTTAGTGGGTCACAACTTTTACTAACAGATTTATTCAAATATGATCACATTAGTATTTTGTGACCACAATCTGCCAGAAAGACAGTTAACTAGTACCGGTGATAATTTCATTAAGATGTAATCAAATTTTAGTCTGTTAATAGAACCAAAACCAAAGTAACCAAGACCTAAATAGCTTAAATAGCTTTAGGTGTTGAATTTAACCTGACTATAGATGCTGAGGTTAAAATTTGTTAGAAAAGTTGAATCTAAGGGTAGAGAGAAAGTGATAAAATAAGAGCTCATTGATATAGTTTTCTGAATCCTTTTTCTAATTCAAGTAAGAGGATAATTGAAGCCCCCAAACTTTTACCACTGTGTGAAAACCTGTTAGGAACATGTTATTCATGATTTTTTTCTTTTCTTTTCTTTCTTTTCTTTTTTTTTTTTTAATTTTTTTTTTATTTTTATTTTATTGAGACAGAGTCTCACGCTGTTGCCTAAGCTGGAGTGCAGTGGCACTATCTCAGCTCACCACAACCCCCACCTCTCAGGTTCAAAGTGATTCTCCTGCCTCTGTCTACCAAGCAGCTGGGACTACAGGTGCACATCACCACATCCAGCTAATTTTTTGTATCTTTAGTAGAAACAGGGGTTCACCATGTTGGCCAGACTGGTCTCGAAGTCGTGACCTCAAGAGATTTGCCCACCTTGGCCTCCAAAAGTGCTGGGATTATAGGTGTGAGCCACCACACCTGGTTTATTAGTGGTTATTCTAAATCCATCACAAACAAACACAGGGAGTCTTGCTTTTCTAGATGTAATTGCATCTTTCCTTTAGACACATTAGAACAACAAAAGAGAGATGCCCATGCGTATTTGATACCAATTTTACATGATTTATTGGGAAGATATTATCTCAGGTTTACAGAAACAGAAAGCAGGAGCAGAGATGCAAGATACAGAAGCTACAGAAGGAAGGAGAAAAGAATAGAAACACACATTTCAATAGTAAAATTTCAAGAAAACATAGCATTAAAAATACCCCTTTGTTTCATTGGGCTCATACTTTGATTGGTGATTGACAGAGAAGGTTTATGTTGGTGGTTTTCATGTGCAGGCAGGAACTCGGAGACCAGGGAATATGGATAAAATTTCTTATGACTTTCAAATCAGAGAAGACTGGCAGGAGGGAGAGAAAATCTTACCAAAAGGACAGTTAGTTACCTGCAGCATCTTCCCCGAGGCTGGGGGGCCCGCCTAGCAACAGCATTGCTTCTGACAGCAGCACTTCTGCTGACAACAGCCCTTTTGCTGGCAACAGCCCTTCCCACAGCCACAGCCACACGAGCTGCAGGTGCGGCGGCAGCAGCAGATCACAGGTGTGCTACAGCAGCCCCCACAGCAGCCGCGGCAGCAGGGGCAGCAGCTGGAGCAGCAGCCCACCCGGTAGCACCGGCAGGTGGTGCAGCTGCCACAGCCACCACAGCCACCACCACAGCCACCACAGCCACCACCACAGCCGCCGCAGCCACCACTGCAGCCACCACCACAGCCACCACAACCACAGCAACCCATGGTGTCAGTAGAGAGGACACAGGAGAAGTGAGGAAGGAGGACTTGAGAGGTGAGGAGGTCTGATGCCTCCTTCTGCTGGTGCAGGCCCTTATGTACCAACTCTCGGGAGAGGAGAGGGAAACACGTGACCACTTCCTTGTTATTGTTTGGGTCAATTGTCAGGGGAGAATCTCATAATATATTATTAACTGCCCTTTGGAATGGGACCTAGATTTATAAGATTACCTGTTTTGTTTGTTTTCTGAGTCAAATGTCCTAAAAATTGCAGTAAGCCCTCCTGAGAGCCATGGGAAAGGGGATATCATCAACAGTCTTGGGCACTCTCAGAAAGCCCACATAGTACAGCAGGAATGCTTGAATGGATGATCCAATGTTCGAACAACAAATAAACATTATCAGGAGAGTATTCCTCTACAGTGCCCAGAAGGTATCTTACCAGACTGGAGAAATAATAGGTGTCTCGGGCACAGATGTCATTGCCAGCTGCAGAAGCAGCCAGATACTCTCACTGGAGATTGTTGACCTGAGAATGGAAGGTTTTGCTCCCCAATACCCAGTTATAAAGCCTTGCTCTATGTTTCTTTATTCAGTATATTTAACGTTGTGTTGGCCGGGCATGGTGGCTCACGTCTGTAATCCTACCGCTTTGGGAGACCAAGGTGGGTGGATCACCTGACGTCAGGAGTTCGAGACCAGCCTGGCCAACATGATGAAACCCGTCTCTACTAGAAATACAAAAATTAGCTCGGCATGGTGCCATGCTCCTGTAGTCCCAGCTGCTTGGTAGGCTGAGGCAGGAGAATCGCTTGAACCTGGGAGGTGAAGGTTGAGTGAGCCAAGATCACACCACTAAACTCCAGCCTGGGTGACAGAGTGAGACTCTGGCTCAAAAAATAAATAAATAAATTACATTGGGTGATTGCTTATAAAGCACAAGTAAACCTTCACAATAATTCTTCTTTTTTTGGTACAATTCACATGGCATTTAAAATAAGAAAGCATTTTGTAAGTAGAATAAAGAATAAGCTTGGCTGATTGAAAAGTTTTATCAATTGCTGTCCAAGAGGAAAATCTACATGAAATATTATATTGCTGACAATAGCAAATAGATCAAAATAAATAAAAGCAAAAAGATTTTTTAAAACAAAGAGAGAGAGAGAGAGAGAAAGAATTAAATCCTATACCTAAGATAAATAAAAGACTGCTTCAGGACATGTAATTATAGTAGACTGTTTGACTCAAGTGAGCAATATTTATACTATAATAACCAAGTTACCATTGGTTTTGGATATTACAAAAACTAGTAATACAAATATATTAGGAATGCTACAAGGAAGTTAAATTCCCATCCATCTTAACAGAAACTAACATTGGCAATTAAGAAATTGAGGAATTGGCCAGGCGCAGTGGCTCACGCCTATACTCCCAGTACTTTGGGAGACTGAGGCAGGTGGATCATGAGGTCAAGAGGTGGAAACCATCCTGGCCAACATGGTGAAAGCCTGTCTCTACTAAAAATACAAAAATTAGCTGGGTGTGATGGTATGTGCATGTAGTCCCAGCTACTCGGGGGGCTGAGGCAGGAGAATCGCTTGAACCTAGAAGGCAGAGGTTGCAGGGAGCCAAGATCACACCACTGCACTCCAGCCTGGTGACAGAGCGAGCCTCTGACTCAAAAAAAAAGAAAGAAATAAAAAGAAAAGAAATAGAGGAATTAATAAGAAATAAGAGGCAGCTCCCAACAGAAGCTGACAGGAAGATAATGTTGCTTCTGTTTAGTGGACCAGAGAAGAAGGTGAGATGGGTGAACGAACTGTGGAATTATTTTAATCATGTGCGTATATTTTGTTAATTAACACTCAGGACATGTTTGAAATCAACTGACGTGACCCATATTACACAATTGCACACAGTCTGATAGAGGTGGCCTGACCACCGCCCCCGTGCCCAGCCTTAATTCCTGCTCTAAATCACAGGCCAAATCATGGCTCAAAATGTTCAGCTACAGAATCTTCCATCCTAGCACAATCTTTTTTTTTTTTTGGACATGGTCCCTCACTCTGTCACACAGATTGGAGTGCAGTGGCATAATCATGACTCATTGTGGCATTGACTTCTTGGGCTAAAGCGGTCCTCCCACCTCAGCCTCCCAAGTAGCTAGTACTAGAAGTGCATGCCACTACACCTGACTAATTTTTTATTTTTTGTAGAGATGGGGGTATTGCTGTGTTGCCCAGGCTGGTCTCAAATTCCTGGACTCGAGTGATCCTCCTGCCTCAGCCTCCCAAAAATGCTGGGATTACAGGTGTAATCACCATGCCTGGCACCATTCCAGACCATTTTGCCTGGCATGGGCACAATGCATCTTTGTTAACTAATTGAGGAATAACTTTTTAAAGGCAAATCTCAGGCAATTATATTGTTTTGAAATAATGGATGTGAAAATGCTTTAGAAAGAAAAAACACTAAATACGCTGGGATTTGTCATCTTTGGCGCTACTGACATTTTCAGCCAGACAATTCCTTGTTGTGGGGACTGTCCTGCACATTGTAGAATGTTGTTGAGCAGCATCTCTGGTCTCAAGCCACTAGTTATGACAACCTCTCTGCCAGTTATAACAAGCAAAAAATGTCTTCAGATGTTGTTGATTGTCTCCTGGGGACAAAACTGTCCCTCCCTGAGATCCACTACTCTACAGAAATGCAAGGGGGAATGCCCCAGATCACAGCACTCCGGAAAAGGATGCAAGTTTAGGAATAGCCTTTGAAGCCTGCAAAAGGACTTTACATGAGTTCTTCTGTTCTTTAATTTTTTGGAGACAATTCCTAGGACATATGATTCTTTTTTTTCTTCTTTGAGACCAAGTCTCCCTCTGTTGCCCAGGCTGTTGAACCTCTGCCTCCCAGGTTCAAGCAATTCTCGTGCCTCAGCCTCCTTCATAGCTGAGACTACAGCCGTTTTTAGTAGAGACTACAGTATTTTTAGTAGAGACAAGGTTTCACCATGTTGGCTCAGGTGATCCACCTGCCTTAGCCTCCCAAAGTGCTGGGATTACAGGCATGAGCCACCACATCCAGCCAGATATATGATTCTGAAGGGGCTAAGTACCCAGGGTAATGAAAGAAGACAAGAGTGAACCTTGATGAAAACCATGGACTTTGGGTGATTATGATGTGTCACTATAGGTTCACCAGTTGTAACAAATGTACCACCTTGGCATGGAATGTCAGTAGTGAAGGATGTTGTGTTGGGGAGGACGGTGGTATATGGGAACTCTGTACCTTTGGCTCAGATATTATTTTATTTTATTGAGACTCGATCTCACTCTGCCACCCAGGCTGGAGTGCAGTGGATCAAGGCTCATTGCGACCTTCACCTCCCAGTTGCAAGCAATTCTCTTGCCTCCGCCTTCTGAGTAGCTGGGACTACCCCACCACCATGCTGGCTAATTTTTGTATTGTTTAGTAGAGCCAGGTTTTCACCATGTTGACCTGGCTAGTCTCAAACTCCTGACCTCAAGTGATCCATCTGCGTCAGCCTCCCAAAGTTCTGGGATTACAGGCATGAGCCACTGCGCCCAGCCCTCAGCTCAATTTTGAGGTCAACCTAAAATTGCTCTAAAAAATAAAGTCTTTTAAAAGATTACACATGATTTACTCTAAGCTAAGGAAGCTGGGTCACATAGGGACCATGGCTTTTTTAGGGACACAAAACCGGCTGGTGGCAGAGGCTCTTGGCTACCTCAACCACTACTCCATGAGTATAGGATAAGAGTGGGAAACATGAGCCAGTGTGGGAAGCTCACTTAAAAATACATTGCAACAATCAACTCCAGATGGATATCTTTCCCATATTTTGACTTGTGAGTCAATAGCAAAAGTAAGTCTGAAAACAGATGAGAAAGCCTTCTGAGATGTTAGCCAAGGGACCTTTTGGCATGTGAAGCTTTGAGTGCTTTGCTTCTTCATGTGAGATATCACCTGCTCTTGCATTCCACAGATAGCACCTGAAGACAGAAAACACTTCCTTTAGAGGAAGGGAAAACCAAGGGAAAGATCCTCTCCAGGCCGAGGGATCCTGATGCATGGAAGGTAGGAGATGGGCTTTCATCAAATGAGATTCATAGATCACACTTCAAAACTGCTAGGTTAAAACAAAACTAGTCTGGGTACAGTGGCTCACGCCTGTAATCCCAGCACTTTGGGAGGCCGAGGTGGGCGGATCAAGAGGTAAGGAGATTGACAACAGCCTGACCAACATGGTGAAACCCTGCCTCTACTAAAAATACAAAAAAGTTAGCCAGGCATGGAGGCATGTGCCTGTAATTCCAGCTACTCAGGAGGCTGAGGCAGGAGAATTGTTTGAACCCAGGGGGTGGAGGTTGCGGTGAGGGGAGATCACGCCATTGCACTCTAGTCTGGGTCTCAAAAATAAGCAATTCTATGATGTCAGAGGTGTTCAATAAGGAAATACACTCAGGGTCTTGTGAAATTCCTCCAGGGAAGCTGGAGGAAACAAGGAAGTGACCACCTGCCACATGTTAGGCCTGAAAGAGGTATATAAGAGCCCCTGAAGCAAAAAGCATCAGTCCTCCTTACTTCTCCTGAGTCCTCCCTCATCACTTCATCTGAGTCCTCTCTACTGACACCATGGGTTGCTGTGGTTGTGGTGGCTGTGGTGGTGGCTGTGGTGGCTGTGGTGGCTGTGGTGGCTATGGTGGCTGCGGTGGTGGCTGTGGTGGCTGCGGTGGCGGCTGTGGTGGCTGTGGTGGTGGCTGTGGTGGTGGCTATGGTGGTGGCTGTGGCAGCTGCACCACCTGCAGGTGTTACCGGGTGGGCTGCTGCTCCAGCTGCTGCCCCTGCTGCCGTGGCTGCTGTGGGGGCTGCTGCAGCACGCCCGTGATCTGCTGCTGCCGCCGCACCTGCAGTTCCTGTGGCTGCGGCTGTGGGAAGGGCTGTTGCCAGCAGAAGGGATGCTGCCAGCAGAAGTGCTGCTGCCAGCGGAAGTGCTGCTGCCAGAAGCAATGCTGCTGCTAGGCTGCCGGCGTGGCTCTGCCTCTAGCCTAAGAAACGCTGAGGATTTGCTCACAGAATTTGGTGAAACTTTCCTCCGCTCCACCTTTCTGCTTCTGTCCTGCTTTATCTACCTGGATGTCTTGGAATTGCTCATTCTGTCCCTTGTAGTCTGAAGTCTCAGGGTTGTTTTTCTTCCTTTGTGGTGGTATGACTGCTTCCATTTCTTCTCCCTGTATCTTCCAGGACTTAGCATTACGCTATTATGCTACTGTGCTACTATGCTATTATTCTCTGTCATTTTTGTAATCTTGTCTTCCCTGGGAAAAAGACAAAAGATTAGCATATATGATCAACATAAGTGGTGGAAGTACAGCCACTCACGTCAAAAATCTGTTTGTATAATGAACTTAACAAAATAAAATTGTGAAAACTAATACCTTTTTTGAAAGAAATTCCTTATGATGGATTTCTTGTTGTTTCA
>NW_016107372.1:3711127-3716066 GCF_001604975.1 Cebus imitator
AATAATCTCTCCATATTCTCAGTCATCTCTTTGTTCTGTAGTATGTGTAGCTTGCATTAGTGAAGCCAACAGAGCAAAAGATGTGGGTGATATGTAAAGATCACACATGATCTTTGGATGGGTTTCAGTTAGTGGGTGCTAGGTCCCATACTATCCTGTAGCAGATTTTATAATAAAGATAGAAATTTGGAAATCAATTCCAATCTTCGGTTATCAGTGTCACAGAAATTCCTGGGCTCGTCTACACATCCTCCCATGATGTCAGTCTGTGTTGGGGTCAACCCAAAGTTTCCCCCTCACCCCCCGAAGGTTTACTGAAAACCAACTCACAAAAAAGGTAAATTCACTAGAGAAAGGGCACACACCTAGAACTTTTGGAGGCTGAAGCTGGCAGATCACTTGAGGCCAGGAGTGCGAGACCATCCTGGCCAACACAGTGAAACCCCATCTCTACTAAAATTACAAAAATTAGCCAGGTGTGGTGGTGCACGTCTGTAATTCCAGCTACTCGGGAGACAGAGGCACAAGAATTGCTTGAACCTGGGAGGCGGAGGTTGCAGTGAGCTGAGATGGTGCCACTGCACTCTACTCTGGGCAATTCGAAAAAGAAAAGGAGAAGAAAAGAAAGGAAAAGGGAGACAAATATATTAATGTTTGCACTAGGAGAAACACAGTGTATGCCCACCTCCCAACAGGGTTCAGAAGCTTACATTATCAGCCTGGCTAAAGGGGTTATGGGAGGAGGAAGAAGAGGAATTCTACTGAGGGACAGTAAAGGATCAGGAGCTGAGATTAATTTGAAAGTCTGTTCTCTTTGACAGTGAAAGGGTCTGTTCAAGTGTGGTTACATTCTTAGTCTTACAAGAAGGGGAAGAAAAAACAATAGTTCCCCTTGGTGGGTCTAGATCTGAGGCAGACAAAGGGACTTCAGCTTCTTCAGAAGAGACCTTGTCGGGGAGGTCAAAGAGACCTTTAGGTTTCTGCAGCTCAGTATGTCCAGGCATCGTATTTGGGGGCATCAATTTATGAGCTCCAACATCTGCAACTGAATTATGGTTGGAAGCGTTGGATGGTCCAGCATGGCAAGTCGCAGCTTCACTCCAACTCTCCACCTGCTTTTTACTTATTTACTCTGCAAACATAAGACTGCTCTATTAGGCCAAGATAGAAAGCTAAAGATAAACAAATCTTAGCCTTCAAAGAGTTAACATTTAAGAGTGAAACAGATAAATTAGCCTACTTACTAATGTGAGATTTTCTTTGCCTAGCCAGTTTTCTCCACTCCTATATCAATTATTCAACTAGTTTTTTTGTTTGTTTGTTTGTTTTGTTTTGTTTTGTTTTGAGACAGGACCTCTCTCTGTTGCCCAGGCTGGAGTGCAGTGGTGCAATCTCAGCTCACTGCAATCTCCACATCCCAGGTTCAAGCAATTCTCCCACCTCAGCCTGGAGAGTAGCTAGCTGGGATTACAGGGGTGCTCAGACTAATTTACTAATTACTCGAGGCACCACGCCCGGCTAATTTTTGCATTTTTAGTAGAGACAAGGTTTTACCATGTTGGCCAGACAGGCCTCAAACTCCTGACCACAGGTGATCTACCCACCTTGGCCTCCCAAAGTGCTGGGATTACAGGCATGAGCCACCACGCCCCACCTCGAATAGATTTTCGTGGACATAATTGCAGCCACATTGTTGAGTATCAGTGCAAGAGGAAGTATATCAGAGAGGTACACCGTGTTGAACAACTCCCTAAGACACTGCGGCTCCCTCTCCTCCTGCTCTCATTCAGCCTCCCTGCAGGTTCTTTCCCAAGTTGGAGACCCAAGTCTCAGGCTTAGTCCTCTTCTCCATCATCTTCTCTATGGGATTAGCATTCCCATTAGATCCACGCACTTAACACTTTCTAACACACTATAAAATTCAATAACTCATAGTGTTTACTATTTGGTATTCCCTCTACACACCCCATCCCAAGCTAGAATGTAAGTGACAAGGCAGAGATTTTTAACTTTGTTCACATATATATCCCAAGCACCTAGGACAGTGTCTAGCACATAGTAGGTACTCAATAAATAACTTTTTTTTAAGTACAAATGGGAAACATGATTCTTTTGTCTTAAATAAATACTTAAACACGACTTGGGTCCTACAAACATCTGGACTCTAGGTCTGAGTATTGGAGTGTCTCATCCGTGGGCCCGCGAGGACGCCATGGTTCCCTTCCCCCAGTGATCAAGACATGGCATCGAGTGCCGATCGTTGGATCACAAGGTACCCCTTTTCTAGAGCCTTCCCTGGCCATCTACAGGAAGGATCGGCTGGGAAAAAGATGACTGGAATTTCTCGAGGGTCAGTGGTCCGCATCGTTGAGGATTCTACGTGGTTCTCTTGGTTCCCTTGTGTGTGTGTAGAGGAGGCCACTGAGGCCTTTAGATGACCTTCTTCAGCTCGTCGTCCAGGACCAGCAGGAAGGCGGCCCCCTTGCCCCTAAGGACCCTTGAAGAAGGCCTTGCCCACCTGTCTCTGAAGATCTTCCTCCAACAGTAGGCGGTGCCCGTGTACTTATGTCAGCTCCTTTGCCCGGGACCGCATCATCCTCTGTGGCTGCAAGGGGTGGAAGGGGTAGGAAACCACCCCCGCCACGCGCGCCACCCTCTGCGCGATCATCCAGCTCCCCACGATGTGCGTGTTCTTGGGGTCGGGGAGGATGCCCTTGGCCGTGTGGTACACGCAGAAGTAGGCGGCAGGGTAGATGATGATGCCCTGCACGTGGACGCTGGAGCCCTGGTACCGGCCCCGGACGCTGTCGGACGTGGAGACCTTTGCCAGGCAGTCAGTCTCCCAGGCCTTGGAACGCGCGCTCCCTGCCGGATTTCCCCACATCGGCTGCCGGGCGGGTTCTGGTGAAATCCAGGGGGCGCATGAAGCAGAGGCAGGTCGTTCGACAGCACCCCAGGGAGCCAGATTACCTGCAAAATACCTCCGGAACGAACGGCTTGTGCTTGGCTCCCCCCCACCCCCCCAACACCAGGAAGATTTGCTTGTACTGATCCTTGAAGGCCAAGTGGAGGGCTTGCGTGGGGAAGTAGCGGATGACATTGGCCAGGTTGCCCCTCCAAAAGGACAGCACGCCCTGCTCCTTGGGGTGCGGACGATGAGGTCCACGATGCCTTTGTGCTGCTTGCAGCAGCAGCTTGACCCGTTGGATCCGGGCAACGGCCGTCTTGGAGATGGCGGCGGCCATGTCTCCTGCCAGGACGCTTTCGGCAAAGGAGACTGCCTGTTCCGTCATGGTGGCGGGGCCGGGAGCGGAGCGGGCGCTGAAAGTGAAGGGAGGGCGTCCCTGGATCAGTCCTGCCGCTGCCGGGACCGAAAGGAATAAATAACTTCTTAATGAATAAATGATTTTGTGTGTGTGGTTTTTGTTGTTGTTGTTTTGAGACAGGGTCTGGCCCTGTCACCCAGGCTAGAGTACAATGGCGTGATCTCAGTTCGTTGCAACCTCCACCTCCTAGGCTCAAGCCAACTTCCCACTTCGGCCTCCCAAGTATTTGGGACACAGGCGCATGCTACTATGCCCAACTAATTTTTGTATGTTTGTAGAGAAAAGGTCTCACTATGTTGCCCAAGCTGGTCTTGAACTCCTGGGCTCAAGCAATCCACCCTTCTTGGCATCCCAAAGTGCTGGATTCCAGGCATTAGCCACTGTGCCCAGTCAGAATAAATGATTTTTAAAATATTTTGTGTTATGGAAAATGCCAAATATATACAAAAGTGAAAAACAGTACAATCAGTTTCTAAGAACTATCACCCAAGTAAACAACAACCAACACACAGCCAATCTTTTGTCATCTGTGACCCCATCCACACCAATCTCCCCACACAATCGTATGGGATCAAACTCAAATGTCATGCCATTTAATCTGCAAATATGTCATTTATGCTTCTATGCATAAATGAATTCCTCAATACCTCTCTCTTAGACTATGGCTATGAGATATTAGAGAATCAGACTAAACTTCTCAAGATCCAATTTGAACTCATCCTCAACAAGAGATGTGGAGGAAATCATGACACCTTCAGCCTTTAGGGAAATTTCACAATACTCTCTGGGAGAACACAGCAATTTGCAAGGGCTCATTGTGACACAATGACCAGGGAACTCCTACACCTGATATTCAGCTCAGGACTTTTCACAAATCACAGGAGGTTGAAAATAGAAAACGCAGGACAAAGCTGTAGGACAGAAAACCAAGACACCTGGGGGTCTTTTAATCCATTTCACTTCTGCTAGTAGCCCTTAGAAGTCATGCAGTGTTTGTCTTCAGGGGGGTGGTTTTCAACTCCACAAAAAGATGAACAAAAATAAAAATCTTTTTTCCATATTAACCAAAAAGTACTTGTAATGTTTTTTTTTTAAAATCCTCTTTTTAATAAGAAGTTTCACGTTAATATATAAACTATTTGTAGGCTGAGTGCAGTGGCTCACGCCTGTAATCTCAACACTCTGGAAGGCAGGAGGATTCTTTGAGCCCAGGAGTTCGAGACCAGCCTGAGCAAGATAGCGAGACTCTGTCTCTACAAAAATAAAATAAAATAAAATAAAATAAAATAAAATAAAATAAAATAAAATAATGTGACGTGGTGGCACCTACATGCAAGCCCAGCTACTTGGGAGGCTGAGGCAGGATCACTGAGACTGGGAGATCGGGGTTGCAGTGAGCTGGGGTTGCACCACTGTACTCCAGCCTGGGAGATGTAGTGAGACCCTGTCTAAAAGAAAGAAAGAGAAAAGAAAAGGAAAAAGAAAGAGCGTGAGAGAAAGAGAGAGAAAGAAAAAGAGAGAAAGAGAAAGAAAGAAGAAAGAAAGAAAGAAAGAAAGAAAGAAAGAAAGAAAGAAAGAAAGAAAGAAAGAAAGAAGAAAGAAAGAAAGAAAAG
>NW_016107372.1:3716331-3718592 GCF_001604975.1 Cebus imitator
GAAGGGGAGGGGAAGGGGAGGGGAAGGGGAGGGGAAGGGGAGGGGAGGCCTGCTTCCTTCTGCCTCACTTTCTTCAATGTAGAGTGCGGCGGTCACAGCCAGCCTTGGATTCATAAGAAAGGACATATTTATAAATAAAGCAAACGATCGACGTTGGATTCAGGCCATCCTGCTTCATTATGCTGAATGTCAGTGTATTACTTCAGTTGCACCTTTCGGCGGAGTTAGCTGTTTTTGCCCAGAAAACCCGCCCGGGCCCAGGGAAACCTGGGCTTCCCCACTGCGTTGAAAGGTCTGGAGGCCCCGACTCGCGTATGCAAAACGTGGGGGCGTGGCCCCGGGCTCTCGGCCAGGCAGGCTCCGCCCCCGCCCCTATTCAGAGCGCCTGGATCCATCCGACAGCTGCGGGTGCGTGGTCGTCCCGCAAGTCAGCGATCTGGTGAGCAGAGGCCCCCTTGTGTAGGTAAGAACATCTCGGGGGCGAATTAATTGAAGGAGCACCGTCATCCCTCGCTCGCAGCAGTGTGGCCTCTCTCTTCCCGGGTTTGGAGAGCTGGGGGCGGGCTCCTGGATCCGCGGACCCGGGCTGCACTCCGAGCTGGGTGAAGAGGCCCACAGCTCGCGTGCTGTGACTCACCCAAGTGAGTTTGTCTAGAATTCCCATTCGCAGGCTTCTGGAAAAGCAAATTAAACAAAACCACGATTTTCGTACAGTGCCCGCACCTCCTAAGGTTGTAACCCGCGTTCACAGATTTTAACTGAAAGACATTTTAGCACAGAATTCCAAATTCCAATCCAAGGATAGAAAAAAGGTCTTTCCTAGTGAGGAAAATAGAGGTGAGTTTGAATTTAAGAGAGCAGGGGTTTTTGGGGGACCACTTGAAATTTAGTTAATTGAAACTAAAAGAAAGCACTACGCCTTAAAATAACACTGCTGGAAAGGATACCTAAGTCCTCAAATAACAGTGTGACATCTATTTACCAAATCAATGTCGCTGCTGCAAATGTGCAACAGGTTGGGTCTTTTGGAGTGCTTCAGGTTTGAAAAGGGTAGAGAAATAATGTTTTCTAAAAGTACCCTCAGGCTGAGCTGGTGGCTCACGCCTGTAATACCAGCACTTTGGGAGGCTGCGCGGGCAGATCACTTGAGGTCTTGAGGTCAGGAGTTTGAGATCAGCCTAGCCCTCGGGTGAAACCCCATCTCTACTAAAAATGCAAAAATTAGCCAGGCGTGGTGGTGGGCACCCATAATCCCAGTTTCTCGGGAGGCTGAGGCTGAAGAACGGCTTGAACTTGGAAGTTGGAGTTTGCAGTGAGCCGAGATCGTACCACTGCACTCCAGCCTGGCAACAGAGCAAGACTCTGCCTCAAAAAAATAAAATACTCTCATGTATTTTGCTCCTATCAATATTGAAACTTTGGTGTCCTCTGTGGCAAAAGGTGTTTTTCCATCAAGGCACGTATATTAAATGGACTAAAACATAACTTTCCAAATAACTTATAAGATTATCCTAGTAGTAGCTGAAATGGACAAAAATACCAATTTCCTTCAGTCATTATTGGTAATAGAGCAACAAGACTCTTAAGGTCATGTGATGGTAAATGCATACACATCTATGTAACACACACAAATGGAGAATCAGAGTGATTGATTACGCCACCCTGCAACATGTGTCAGAAGCTTCTAGACCACTCTGGCAGGTTATGGAAGGGAGGAGAAGAGCAGTTCTGTTGAGGTGCTTGCTAGGGAGAATGAATGGGTCAGGGGAGAGAAGAAGCTACATTATCTTGTGAAAGGGTCTGTTCAGGTGTGGGTATATTCTTGGTCTTACAGAGAAGGGAAAATAAACAATTGTTCCTTTTGGTGGGTCTGGATCTTCAGCAGATAAAGGCTTTGTCGAGCTGGGAGCAGGGAAGGTCACAGAGACCTTGAGGTCTACAGCATGTCAAAGTCCCGTATTTTGAGGTATCGGCTTCTGAGTCCCAGCACTCATTAATGACGAAACTGGTGAGGCTGTTACAGCCAGATTAAAGAAGAATCCAAAGAATGGGTATGTTTGTAGATCAGGAGTATTGAGTATTGAAATATAGTGTGGGAATATTGAAACTGGCTTTCCATCGGGAAAGGAAGACTTGTCCTTCACTGGATAACATTATTTGCCTGTCTATAGATAATAAAGTATTTAACATTGCTATCTGTTGTTAAAATTTACAGAGTTGTTAAATAGCTCCAATGATTCCTAAATTTTCTTTTCTTTTTT
>NW_016107372.1:3718977-3721319 GCF_001604975.1 Cebus imitator
ATGGATGAGAGGTTTCTATGTTCCCAGGCTGGCCTCGGACATGTAGCCGGACCTCCTTATGCGCCAGGACAACTGGCCTGAGCCACCGCGGCCCCCCTTCATTTTTCTTTAGTCTGAACTTTTCCCTGCAACCCCACCTTCTCTCAATGTATCTAATCAGATACTTCCACTGCATCTCAATGAGTCGATGGTCAGCTGACTTTCCTTTTTTGTTTTTTGTTTTGTTTTGATTTTGCTTTTTGGGCTTCTTTCACTCTGTCACCCAGGCTGGAGTGCAGTGGTGTGATCTCCGCTCACGGCAGCCTTGACCTTCTGGGCTCAAGCAATCCTCCCACCTCAGTCTCCCAAGTACTTGGGACTAGAGGGCACACGCCACCACACCCGGCTAATTTTGTATTTTTAGTGCAGACGGGGTTTCACCATGTTGGCCAAGATGGTCTCGGTGTCCTGACCTCAAGATCCACCCACCTGGGCCTTCCAAAGTGCTGGGATGGCAGGCATGAGCCACCATGCCCTCTAATTTTTGTATTTTTTATAGAAATGAGATCTCACTATTTTGCCCAGGCTAGGGTCAGTTGACTTTCTAAGCAGCTCCCAAAAGTTTTATGGTTTTCTTACGCATATTCTTCCTGCTGCACCTAGTACTAGATTGATCTGAACATAAACATACAGAATAAACAGAATTTGGAAGGGAATGACTAATTTACCAGCAAATATCTCACGCAAATTAAAAGGAATGATACCATATGTGAAAAAATAAAATCTGAAGCATCTTAAAGGTCACTTAGGCCGGGAGCAGTAGCTCACACCTGTAATCCTAGCACTTTGGGAAGCCGAGGCAGGCAGATTGCTTGACCAGTTCAAGGCCAGCCTGGTCAATATGGCAAAGCCCCATCTTTACTAAAAATAAAAAATAAATCGCTTGTTTCTGCTCTTACAAAAACAAACAACAGAACTATTCTGACCCACATATTGGATATCTGGGCCTAGTTCACATATTTGGAAGTTGTGTGGAGAGCTTTATTCCAGCAAAGATGTATTTTTTTTTTTGGTCAGGGGGTGGAGTTTGACATAAAGGATTATAAAGGTTTATAAATGGGTGATAGGGCTATTTTGCAGTTTTTCGAGAGTCTAGGTCACTTAGCACAAAACTCTACAGAAGCTAAATTAGGTTACTTTAGTAAGAATAATCAGCGGAAGTCCTGGCAAGGTGGCTCATGCCTGTAATCCCAGCACTTTGGGAGGCTGAGACAGGCGAATCACTTGAGGTCAGGAGTTCAATACCAACCTGGCCAACACGGTAAAACCTGTCACTACTAAAGATACAAAACTTAGCCGGGCCTGGTGGCGGGTACCTGTGTGTGGTCCCAGCTACTTGGGAGGCTGAGGTGGGAGAATCACTTGAACCTGAGAGGCAGAGGTTGCGGTAAGCGGAGATTGCACCACTGTACTTCAGCCTGGGCAGTGGAGGGAGACTCTGTCTCAAAAAAAAAATAAAAAAAAGAATAGTCAGGGGAAGGTGTTATTATCTCTCTAATCACTTGTGTTTCAGAAAGATCTGAATCTGAGTGTCTGCTTTTTTTTTTTAATGGAATTTCAAATGACATTGGCTGCCGAAGAGGGTTGGCTCCAGTACATAAAGCCACCAGAAGAGGATGGGCTCTGCGTATAAAGCTATTGCTCTTGGCAGCTGTCTCTGAAGGAGGAAGACGAGAGACGCCAGGGAGAGGAAGGGGTGTTGTGCCTGGGATTTTCATAGTGGTGGGCAGCAGGAAGGAGAAGAAGTTGGATCTGAAGGCAGGAAACCAGCATGGTTCTAGAAAGAAAGAAACGCTGGGCACAGAAAAAAGCAGTATCTCTTATTCTATCTGTATTAATTGAAGAATGTTACACGTGGCCAAACTTACAAGATTTATTGGCCTGTCCCAGCTTTGCTTTATGGGCATGTTTTCATCAGAAATTTTCTGGGACAGACTCAATTTCAAAGATCCTGTTTGGTTTTCCTATTATATGGAGGCCTTGTGGAATTTAAAATAACCTTAGTCATTGCACCGCTAGAAGAAGTCCAGAACTAGAGAGATTTGAGCACAGTAAAATGCTTTGGAGGAGGGAGAGTAGAATGCATTTTTTTAAGTTGAGGTATAATCTACATGCAAACAAAGATTTTAAGTGTTTGCAATTGTGCACACCCTTGTAGCTATAATCCATCAAGATATAGGATATTTCATCAACTCAGAAAGTTCCCCCGTGCCCTTTACCATCAGCTCTCACCTACCCCTACCTCTGGGATGACCACAGTTGTGATTTCTTTTTCTTTTGTCTTTTTTTTTTTTTTTTTTTTT
>NW_016107372.1:3721931-3734916 GCF_001604975.1 Cebus imitator
TTGGTGACGGAGCCTTGCTCTGTTGCCAGGCTGGAATCTCGGTTCACTGCAACCTCCACCTCCTGGGTTCAAGCAATTCTCCTGCCTTAGCCTCCTGAGTAGCTGGAACTACAGGCATGCGCCACGACACCCAGCTAATTTTGGATTTCACCATGTTGACCAGGATGGTCTTGATCTTTTGACCTCCTGATCCATCCTCCTTGACCTCCCAAAGTGCTGGGATCACAGGCGTGAGCCACCATGCCTGACCTAGTATTTTATTTCTTACAGTTATGGAGGCTGCGAAGTTCAAGGTTGAGGGGGCACATTGGTGAGAGCCTTCTTCCTGGTATGGACTGTAAAGAATTCCAAGAAGGCACAGGCATCACATGGTCCAAGGGCTAAGGCTGCTAGCTCAGGGCTTTCTCTTAGAAAGTCACAAGTTCCCCTCCCATAATAGCTCATTAATCCATTAACCTTTGACTCCATTAATTCATGAATGGGCTAATCCATTCATAAGCACAGAGCGCTTATGATCGAATCCCTTCTGAAAAGCCCCACCTCTTTTTTTTATTTTTTTACAATAGGGTCTCACTCTCCAGCCCAACTTGGAATGCAGTGGTGCAATCATGGCTTACTGCAGCCTTGACACCCTGGGCTCAAGGATCCTCCTGCCTCAGTTTCTCAGTAGCTTGGACTACAGGCATGCACCACCATGTCCAGCGAATTTACTTAATTTTTTTGCAGAACTGTGTTCTTGCTATCTTGACCAGTCTGATCTTGAACTCCTGGCCTCGAGCAATCTTTTTGCCTCAGCCTAAGTTCTGGGATTATAGGTGAGAGCCACTGCACCAGGCCTGGTATTAAGATTCAACATGAGTTTTGAAGGGGACAGATATTCAAACCATAGCAGTATGGTTTACAAACAAGCAAATGTATAATGTAAGTGTATAATATTAATACATGAGTTTGGACAAATGTTTGTAACCATCACCACGATCAAGGTGTAGAATGTTTTGGTCACCCTGGAAAGGGAAGTTCCCCTGTGTTCTACTGCCATCACTTTCTTCCCTACCCCACACCACAGGCAACCGCTGATCCAATTTCCATCACTACAGATGAGTTTTGCATATCTTAGGGCTTCATATGTTAATGAAGTCATGCATTTTTGTATCTGGATTCTTTAGCACAGCAATTTTTTTTTTTTAATATTCATTCAAGTATGTGCAATAGTTCACTCCTTTTTATTCTTAATTAGTATTGGTTGCCAAAATTTACCATTGTTTATTCATTCCTTGTTTAATGGACATTTAGTTGCCTCTCATTTTTTCACTAATGGTATTATATGAGCATTCTTGGATAGACTGCCAAATGATTTTCCAAAGGGTTGATACCATTTTACATTCCTATGAGCAATGTGTATGGATTCACTTGCTCTAAATCTTTGCCAACATTTGGTACGCTGGCCTTTTTAGCCATTCTAGTGCTAGTTTTTTCTCATAGTGTTAACTTAGGATTTCTGATGACTTACATTGAGTATCTTTGCATGTGCTCTTGGCCAACCACATGTTTTGCAAAGTATTTAAATCTTTTGTTCATCTATTCTTATGGAGTTGCAGGGGTTCTTTATATTTTGGAGACAAATATTTTTTCTGATACTGGTATTATGACTGTTTTCTCTTAAGTCTATGGCTTCCCTTTCTAATTTATTTGCTTTACTATTTTTTTTTTTTTTTTTTTGGTATTTTTTTTGTACGGACAAAAAAATGTTGTCCAGGCTGGTCTTAAACTCCCAGGCTCAAGTGATCCTCCTGCCTCAGCTCCCAAAGTGCTGGGATTACAGTCAAGAGTCACTGCACCTGGTCCCTTTTCAGTTTCTTAACAGTACCTCCTGATAAGCAGATGTGCTTTTTTTCTTTTCACGGAGTTCCGCTCTATCACCCAGGCTGGAGTGCAGTGGCATGATCTCGGCTCACTGCAACCTCTGCCTCCCAGGTTCAAGCCATTCTCCTGCCTCAGCCTGCTGAGTAGCTAGGACTATAGGTGCCCGCCACCATGCCCGGCTAATTTTTGTATTTTTAGTAGACACAGGGTTTCACCATGTTGGTCAGGCTGGTCTCGGAACTCCTGACCTCATGATCCACCCGCCTCTGCCTGCCAAAGTGCTGGGATTACGGGATTACAGGAGTGAACCACCATGCCTGGCTAATGTGACTTTTTTTTCTTTTTTGAGACAGAGTTTCCTTCTGTCACCCAGGCTAGAGTGCAGTAGTGCAATCCTCACTGCAACCTCCACTTCCTGAGTTCAAGCAATTCTGCCTCGGCCTCCCAGGTAGCTGGGATTATAGGCTTGCGCCACCACACCTGACTAATTTTGGTAATTTTAGTAGAGATGGGGTTTCACCATGTTGGCCAGGCTGGTCTCAAACTCCTGACCTCAAGCAATCCACCCACCTCAGCCTCCCAAATTGCTGGGATCACAGGTGTGAGCCACAGGGCCTTGTGTCTTTTCCATCCAGTTTCTTAACAGTACCTCCTGATCGCCAGATGTGGCTTTTTGAAGAAATCCACTTTATCATTTTTTTTTTCTTTTAAGATTCTTTTTATCATTTCAAATGTGTGCCAGTTCCTAGGTCACGAAGATCTGTTTCCTTCTGAATGGCATGCTGTGGTGTTAGTATTTGTTATGTGAAATTAGTTTTTGTATGTAGAGTGAGGAATTGATCAATAAGATGCATTTCAAATAAGATGAAATTACAGCCAGAATACAATAGCTCCCTAGAAGTTGGTGGAATCACCTTCCAATTTTTTATTTTATTTTATTTTATTTTATTTTATTTTATTTTATTTTATTTTTTGAGACAGAGTCTTGCTCTGTCACCCAGGCTGGAGTGCAATGGCATGGTCTCAGCTCACTGCAACCTCTGCCTCCCAGGTTGGAGCAATTCTCCTGCGTTAGCCTCCCAAGGAGCTGGGACTACAGGCGCGAGCCACCACGCCCAGCTAATTTTTGTATTTTTAGTAGAGATGGGGGTTTCACTATGTTGGCCAAGCTGGTCTCGAACTCCTGACCTTGTGATCCACCCGCCTCTCGACCTCCCAAAGTGCTGAGATTACAGGCGTCAGCCACCGTGCCCAACTACATTTTGTGATTTCTATAAGCATGAAGTAGTTTTGACTGTTTGGGACCTGGCATAAACGGAATCTTTATGGTTATGTCCTTTTTGTGTCTAGATTCTTGTATGCAGGATAATGTTTGAGACTGGTTTATTTTCTTCCACATATCAGTGATTTTTTTTCAAATTATCTTTTTATTTTAATCTGTTTTCTGTTGCTTATAACAATACCTGAATGTGAGAAATTTATAAAGAAAATGGCTTGCTTTCTTTCTTTTTTTTTTTTTTTTTTTTTTTTTTTTTTTTTNTATTAGAGACAGGGTTTCATCATGTTGGCCAGGCTGGTCTCAAACTCCTGACCGAGGTGATCCATCTGTCTTGGCATCCCAAACTGCTGGGATTACAGGCTTGAGTCACCATGCCTGGCCACCACTCTCTGACTGCAGCGAGCCCCTGGCATCCTTTCCCTACGTCTTCCTTCAGGGCCATCTTGCCGTGACTTAGGCTGACCGCAGCCCTTTGCTTTATTTGAACGTTTTACTCAAAGTTATATTCTCTTCTATTTCAGTAATAAGTAGATTAAAAGGCATAATTAGTTGATCTATTCTGATATCAGCTAAAAGCAAATATTTTTGTTTTTGGTAATCAGACTTTGAGTTTGCTTCTGTCTAGGGAGGAGCTTGACTCCTAGCAGTGTTGAAAGGCTGAAAGGTGGGCTTTTTGGAAAATGTAACTGTGATATAACCTAAAATGTATTTAGTCTTTAAGCTAAAACTTTTGAGAATTCCTGAGTGATAGGTGTCTTTTTATTCATAATGAGCCTCTTTGATAATGTTTATGCTAATAAGATAGCTTAGAGTGGAGTCCCTAGATGGCCTAAAAACTTGGGGGGAGGGAGCTAAAGATCATGCTCTGTAAAACTCCTTTTTTTTTTTTTTTTTTTTTTTTTTTTAGAGAGATGGGGTCTTTATGTTGCCCAGGCTGGTCTTAAACTGGCTAATTTTTAGACTTTTAGTATAGACAGAATTTCTGCCATGTTGACCAAGCTGGTCTCAAACTCTTGACTTCAAGTGATCCACCCGTCTCACTTGAGTGCTGGGATTACAGACATGAGCCACCAAACCCAGACTTATTTAGTGTTTTTGTAGAGATGGCATCTGGCAAAAATATAATTACCAATTTATTGCTCTTCTGTTTGAAATAAGTGTTTTACTGTAGTAAAGGTCTATCCTATTGTGAAAATCAGTCTAGCCCATTTCTCAGATGACTGCCCTCTCTGAGATGGCTGGAATGATTAGTAGAAAGAAGTGGGCAGGAAGTAGGAGGAGAGTGGGGATTCTCGATCAGGGGTCCCGTGGCCTGTTAGGAACGGGCCACACAGCAGGTGAGCGGCTGGCAACCAAGCATTAGCACCTAAGCTCGGTCTGCTGCCAGATCAGTGGTGGCATCAGATTCTCCTAGAACTGTGAATGTGAGGGATCTAGGTGAGCTCCTTGTGAGAATCTCATGCCCGATGATCTGAGACCGAACGCTTTCATCCCAAAACCATTCCCCCAACTCCTCCCCCATTTTTTCATGGAAAAATTGTCTTCCATGAAACGGGACCCTGGTTCCAAGAAGGTCGGGAACCACTATTGTAGATAATGTCCTTTCAAATTACTGGCATCTGGGTTCATTCTGGCAGTATCATCTGAACAAACATGGACCAAGACTTGATCAAGGGATTTCTTTCCACTCACTCAGCATCTTGTGCTTCCCCAGGTTGTCGGCTGTGGGAAACTTGCATAACCAGGTTGGAGGGAGTTACTTGCTTGCACCTGGCTGCTACCTCAGGGAGCCCCACAGCTCTGAATGCTTTGTCTGTGGGAGAATTCCATGCTTGGGTGGGCAAGTGGGTGTGTATGGGTGGAGGAATCTGACCAAATAAGGCTTCTCCTTAGCTAGAAAATCACCCTGGCTTCAGGAAGCCCACCAGTGCATGTCAGCTTCTGCAGTTCTTTTTTGTTTGATTGTGTGTTTTTGGTTTTTTTTTTTTTTTTTTTGAGACGGAGGAGCCTCTGTCACCCAGGCTGGAGTGCATTTGTGCAATCGGCTCACTGCAACCACCGCCTCCCAGATTCAAGCGATTCTTGTGCCTCAGCCTCCTAAAAAGCTGGTATTACAGGTGCCCACCACCACACCTGGGCTAACCTTTCTATTTTTAGTAGAGACAGGGGTTTCACCATGTTGGCCAGGCTGGTCTCGAACTCCTGACCTCAAGTCACCCACCCGCCTCGACCTCCCAAAGTGCTGGGATTAGAGGTGTGAGGCAAAGTGCCCAGCCTAGGTTTCTGTAGTTCTTGCTTTTTAATAGTTGCTTATCCTACAAAAATGGAAAATATACTTGGAAATATTTGAGAATATAGGAATTTTAAGTATGTACACTTAGATACAAACAACCCACAGATTAAGAAATAGGGCATTATCCGTGTCTGAAATTTAGATGAGGTCCAAATTAGCTTAGGTCCAGTATGATTCCCCAACGCATATACAAACAATACTTGAACATTGGTGTGTGTACAACTATGGAAAGAGCTTAATCTGCACAATGACTCTTTGAGTTAAGGCTCACTGAAGGAAATACAGCAGCGGACCCAGGAGATATGAGTTCCAGCCTTCATTTGTAACTCACTCCAAAAAGGATCCTGGCAATGAAGTAATTTTTTTGTTTCCCACTAAAAACAAATAAACAAAACCCTTAATTTTTCTGTACCACAGAATTAGAATGACAAATGAACTTATCTTGTAGTCACTAGAAGAAAATTGAGAGTTTCAGAGATAGTATCAAAAATCAGCTGGACACTTAACAATCAATTGTTAAAGCATTTGTCTATGAAGGAAGGGTGGCTTGCAGCCAGTTGGAAAGTTTTGGGTTTTGGGGGTTTTTTTGTTGTTGTTGTTTTGTTTTGTTTTTGTTTTGTTTTTAATAGAGACAGGGTCTCACTATGTTGTCCAGGCTGGTCTCAAACTCCTGGGCTCAAGCAATCCTCCCACCTCAGCCTCCCAAAGTGCTGGGATTATAGGCATGAGCCAATGTGCCTGGCTGCCAGGTGGAAAGAACTATTTAAGGAGATGATTAAAAGTGGAAAAGCCAATAACATGGTAATAATTAAAATAAAAAAAGAAAGAAAAAAATTGAACTCTGATACCAAGAGACTACAAGCATGAAATAGATTGCAGTAAAAGAAATTTTGCAAACGTATAATAGGTTGCAAGGTAGATAAAAACAAAAATCATGAGAAGCCATTTCTGCCAAATTCATTCATAGTCAAAATACAAGTAAACTTTAAATTTTATGGGAGATTAAAAAAAGAAACCTAAGAGCATTTTCAAATGAAGTAGGATTAGGTATGCTAGCAAGATTTATTTTTCAAATGGCTTTGGCACTCCACACACCCCAAAAAAGGGGAGGCAGCAGCAAGCAGTGTGGCCTTATGTGGAATATGCTGCAATGGGCTCAAAGCAGAGATTCAGGCTGGGTGTGGTGGCTCACATCTGTAATCCTGGGCTTTGGGAGGCCAAGGTGGTTGGATCACTCAAGGTCAGGAGTTCGAGACCAGCCTGGCCAACATGGTGAAATCCCGTCTCTACTAAAAATACAAAAAATTAACCTGGTATGGTGGCGGGTACCTGTAATCTCAACTACTCGGGAGGCTGAAGCAGGAGAATCATTTGAACCCGGGAGGTGGAGGTTGTAGTGAGCTGAGATCATACCACTGCACTCAAACCTGGTGACAGAGGGAGACTCTGTCTCCAAAAAAAAAAAATAGACATTGAGAGAAGCTGGAGCCGAACAGTAGAGAAGTGAAGCATCCCTGGTGGGAGAGCTGTGGCTTTTTTCACAACATGAAAAATAATTATTTTTATTATTTTTAAAAATTGTTTTATTATTTTTATATCTTTTAAGAACAGGGTCTTGCTCTATTGCCCAGGCTGGAGTGCAGAGGCACCATCTCATCTCACTGCAACCTCTGCGTTCCAGTCTCCAGCGATCCTCCCCTCTCAGCCTTCCAGGTAGCTGTATTACAGGCACGCATCGCTCGCTATGCGTGGCTAATTTTTGTATTTTATGTAGAGACGGGGTTTCACCATGTTGCTCAGGCTAGTTTCGAACTCCTGAGCTCAAATAATCCACCTGCCTTGGCCTCCCAAAGTAGTAGCATTACAGGCATGAGCCACTGCGCCTGGGCAAAAAATAATCACTTTCCTAGCAGCAAAAGGAGAAAAGAGCACATCAATTCCACGGCAACTGAAGGGGCTACTTGCCATGCAAAGCTGTTGGCTCATTCAAAGTCAAAGGTGCTGGCTGGATCAGCGCCTCTGTGTATCCCTACAGTGTCCATGACCGTTTTGTTCACGGCCCACGTGGTGTGCTGCAACAGAGTCAGGGGGCAGGTGCACTCTGGTCTGCTGTGCAGGTGGAGCAGGGAGACTGTGACCTGCCCAGGATCACTGTGGCTCCGGAGTGGAGCCAAGGCCAAAGCTCAGGGTTCACCTCCCCCATCTGCTGTTGCAGCTAACGCTGTGCCGCTGCAAACTCTCCTGTTTGTCCAAGGCCACCAAGGAAAGGTCTATTGTGGATTTAGCTGCTCTGAGTCTCTGCTAAAAGGAGCAGCTGATGAATTCACCCTTCCTTTTTACTTCGGCATCTTCACTGCGTGTTTCAAATCATGAGAGCCTGATAGGCTGACTTTTGTTTGGCAAATGTGCCTTTTTCTGTTGTTGTTATTAACACAGTCATTCTCTGTTGCCCAGGCTGGAGTGCAGTGGCGTGATCTCGACTCACTGCAACCTCCACCTCCTGGGTTCAAGCGATTCTCCTGCCTCAGCCACCCAACTAGTGAGATTACAGGTGCTCGCCACCATGCCTGGCTAATTTTTGTGTTATTAGTAAAGATGGGGTTTCACTATGTTGGCCAGGGTGGTCTTGAACTCCTGACTTCAGGTGATCCACCGACCTCAGCCTCTCAAAGCACTGGGATTACAGGCACGAGCCACTACACCCAGCCTTTTTAAATGTTTTAATCTACTGCTTATATGGTGTTCTTATACCTTTTTAAAAAGTGATGAAGCTTATAATAATGGGTGAGGATTACTGCTACAGGAGCAACTTTTAAAAGGATTATCTTGTGATTTGGCATGCACAGAAAATGAAGGGGAAAGGTAAACATCTGGCTTTCACAGGTATGAACTCAGAAAATCAAGTCAATTTATGTCCTCACCTTAGAAGCAATGGAAGCAAAGGGAAGTTTAGAGCGCTTTTTAGAGGCAGATAATATTATGAGGTCAAAATGGAATGATAAATGGAAAAATTACCCAAACAATGGTTTATTCTAGAATAATACTTTGTTGTGGAGGATGTGATCCTCCCAGACAACACAGGTGGGACATGTGTTCATAATTAGTCCTGTTTTTCCCTCTGCAATTTTTTTGTCGACAGGGTCTCACTCTGTAGCCCAAGCTGGAGTGCAGCAGCATGATCATAGCTCACTGCAGCCTCGAACTCCTGGCCTAAAATGATCCTCTCACCTCAGCCTCCCAAGTAGCTAGGATTACATGCATGCTCCACCACAGCAAGCTAAATCTTTGTTTGTTTTTCATTAACTTTTATTTTAAGTTCTGGGGTACATATGCAGGGTCTGCAGGTTTGTTATATAGGTAAATGTTTGGCATGGTGGTTTGCTGCACAAATCAAGTCATCACCTAGGTACAAGCCAAGCATTCATTAGCTATTCTCCGCCCCTCCGCCCCTTGTTCCCTTGACAGATCCCAGAGCGTGCTGTTTGCCTCCATGTATCGATGTGTTCTCATCATTCAGTTCCCACTGGCCAAATTGTGGAGAAAAAGGAATGCTTTTATATTGTTGATAGGAATGTCAATTAGTTCAACCATGTGGAAGACAGTGTGGCAATTCCTCAAAGATCTAGAAGCAGAAATACCATTTGACCCAGCAATCCCATTACTGGGTATATACCCCCAAAATATAAATCATTCTATTATAAAGATACATGAATGTGTATGTCCTTTTTGTTTTTTCTTTTAAGAGATAGAGCCTCATTTTGTTGTCTAGGCTGGTCTTGAACACCTGATCTCAAGCAATCGTCCTCCGTTGGCCTCCCAAAGTGTTGGGGTTACAGGCATGAGCCACTGAGACCAGTCTTCCTCTACAATTTCTAACTTAGTGCTGTGTCCCATAGTAAGATAGTGGACATTATGATCACCTATTTGTATTTATATGTTGCTGACCCACACAGAAGTTTCAGAAAAAAAGCTTAGCCTTTCTCTGCAATGCATTCTGATAGTTAACATTTTTTGTACCATTAAAACAATCCTGTAATTCAGCACTTTGGGAGGCTGAGGCAGGCAGAACACCTGAGGTCAAAAGTTCAAGACCAGCCTGGTCAACATGGCGAAACCCTGTTACTACTAAAAACACACAAATCAGCTGGGCATGGTGGGTCCCAGCTACTCCGGAGGCTGAGGCAGGAGAATCACTTGAACCCAGGAAGCAGAGGTTGCAGTGAGCCGAGATTGCACCACTGCACACCAGCCTGGGCGACAGAGTAAGACTCCATTTCAGAATAATAATAATCATCATCATCATCATCCTGTTTGCAACCCCATACTAATTTCCTTGACACAATAATATGAAAATCACTATTTAAAAATAAACTGAAATTGGATTTTTTTTTTTTTTTTTTTGAGACTGGGTCTCACTCTCGCCCCGGCTGGAGTGAAGTGGTGCAATCACGGTTCATTGCCACCTTGATCTCCTGGCCTCAAGTGACACTCCTGCCTCAGCCTCCCAAAGCACTGGGCACCATGCTCGGTTTATCATGTAAATTTTAAGGATATAGCCAGGCTCTCTCAGCAGAGCATAGGAGGAAAGATAGCTGAGCTTGGAATTAGGAAAACTGAGGCCAAGTCTAGGCTCTGACGTTTGTTAAAGGTGAAAACCAGCACAAATCTCACTACCTCTAGCCCTCCATCTCCCCATCTGTCCAGTGACAGCCATACCACCTCTCTATGCCTCACAGAATGCTCGAAGAAAAATTAAATCATTTTCCAAATGTAAAAATTATTTTAAAAGATTGCATAAGTAATTCAATTATCATAGTCCTGGTCATAAATGGCAAAGCACTTGCAGAGTTGAGGATCTTTCTGCCCTTAAGGGATGAAGCTAGGAAGTGAGATGAAGTACTCAGGAAAAGCAGACAGCGTTTACATTTGTTCCCAGTGGTGAGGCGTGACTCACACACTTCCTTCTGTAAGATTGCCTTCCCTAACTTCTGGATTCTTGCCTGTACCTGACACTTCTCTCTTTCCACACTTATCCTTCTTCAAGTAGGCTATAGTTCCTTGTTTATTCAATTCATTCAGCATCTTCCTTGAACGCTATGTATCAGGTGCTATGCTAGGCACTTAAGACAAAGCAGTGAAGCAGGCCACCTGCTCTGCCCTCCTGGGCTTGTGCTTTAATAGGGCGTGTACTATGTAAATTTTTTTCTGCTCGACCTTCACGACTAAATCGATTTGGACAGCAGTATTAGAACCATAGAAACAAAGAGATAGATAACCCAGCAGGCTTTTAGCAGCCTGGGGATCAACATGGCATAATCCTAGGTCTCAGATGCATGGAGAAGATGATGACCTGGATGTAGTGAACAAATCCATGGTCAGCAAAGATGGAGAGGATACTCTGGATGTAGAGCCAGCAGATGCCACCCCAGCAAGACCACTCTTCAGAATATGACCAAGCCTCAGTCATTTCCCATCCAGGACAGCCATCCTAGAAGATGGTTAACAACAAAGAAATCGCCAGCAAACTTAGCGGCATTCCAGGAAGAAGAAAAAGCCCTGTTTTCTGGGCTGAGGGAGCAGGTGAACAGTCACTCTAATTTGCCTTTGGCAAAATTTTCACATCGTCGGCATTACTCACGATTGCAGTAATCCTGGTTTCAAAATCTGATTACTCTTACCTCTCTGCTGCTTGATCAAGGGCTTTGTTGACATAAACAGCATTTACCCTGTAAAACTTAACAGAGGAATTATGCAGCTGTCTGGGGTCACCTTGGGAAAGAGTAGGGGGAGTGGCAAGCCGCAATGATGTCACCCAGTAGGTCCTTCCTACCTTCCAACCCCTTCTTACCTTTCCCACCCACTGGATTCCTGGAATTCCACCCAGGTGACTTGCTATTCTGAAATGAGAATGCTTTTCCCACTCTCTGCTTTCAAACTGTAATTGACCCTAAAAGCTCTATTTATGAAACCATAATCTTTAGTATGAATGTGTTTATAAATACACATGTTTTCCCTCACTGTGGTTGTCATTAGGTTAATGCCAGCAGCTGAGGGGCCTACAGAATGAGGGATAGTGGAGTGGGTAAAAGGTTCCTGATGGGAGTAAAGAGACCTGGATTCAGATCTTGATCATCTGGTTTGAAGCCAGTGTTTGCGTATCTTGGCTCTTCCATATGCTCCTCTGAGAATGTGGGGAAATATCTGTTTTACAATTATTATGTAGATTTAAGGAGATAGTATGAAGAAAAGCATCATACAGCAAATTAGTTTTCTTCCTATAAATTATCTGAGAGAAATTAACCACATGCAGGACCCTCAAAAACCTCTAAGAGTTACAACAAGGTAAAGCTTGAGCTGAAATGTGGAGGAATTAGTGAATTTTCCATGCACATGATAATTCACATAAGAAGGCAAGATGTTTTCAAATATAGCCACCATCAAATGGTTGTTGGGTTTGTTTTTTGTTTATTGTTCCTGTGCAGTGATAAATGAGATCCTCTATTGAGCTTTATTTCTAAAGCTTGAATTTCAAGCCATTTCCTCACTTGAGGTCAGGAGTTCAAGACCAGCCTGGCCAACATAGTGAAACCCCATCTCTACTAAAAATAAAAAATTATCAGGCTTGGTGGTGGGCACCTGTAATCCCAGCTACTTGGGAGGCTGAGGCAGGAGAATCGCTTGAGCCCGGGAAGTGGAGGTTGCAGTGAGCCGAGATCGCACCACTGCACTCCAGCTTGGACAACAGAGTGAGACTTTGTTTAACAACAACAGTTAGCTTTTCATCGCATGGGAGATGCTAAAAAGAATAAACATCACTTAATTTTCTCTTTGTTTCCATTTGATCAGCCATGGATTGTTATAAAACTTCACCAAGCAATTCATGGATTTACCCCACTGTGATCCTCTGCGTATTTGGTTTTTTCTCCATGATGAGACCCTCAGAACCATTTCTTATCCCATATTTATCTGGACCAGATAAAAACCTGACCAGTGCAGAGGTAAGTTAACATATATACATATCTTAATGTGTGTGTGTGTGTTTTAATTTTATAGGACTTGAACAAGGATACAGGGCTTCACTCAACTTGAAATAAGATGAATACATTGAGCTTAATGAGCCTGATTTTTATAATATTTGTCATATAATAGAACTTTTCAAACTATTTCCCCTTCATACTTGCAAAAAATTGCAGCCAAAACACATTACATGTGCTATCAGATTTTTAATTTGCATAGAGTTCTAACATTTGTGTTAATGATAAGAACCTTTCAGGTTTCCATTGATTCTATGATACTAATTCTAAAACAGCATCACTGTCAGGCACAGGATTTAGATCTAAATAAACTCACAGGCTGCTAATAAACAGGATCTCATAAAGAACTGTGGTATTTCTTTATGACACCATTGACCAGTAGCAGGTGAGCCATTAACAGCTTTATCTCCCAGCCCCTGCCTCCTTCTCCGGAATGCCAGATTCTCTTACTTAAAAAATCAATGTCTTTCTTTTTTCTTTTTCTTTCTTTCTTTTTTTTTTTTTTTTTTTTTTTTT
>NW_016107372.1:3734926-3736233 GCF_001604975.1 Cebus imitator
AGATGGAGTCTTACTCTGTGTCACAGACTGGAGTGCAATGGCATGATCTCGGCTTACCGCAACCTCCATCTCCCAGGTTCAAATGATTCTCCTGCCTCAGCCTCCCGAGTGGCTGGGACTACAGGCATGACTCACCATACCCAGCTAATTTTTGCATTTTTAGTAAAGACAGGATTTCACCATGTTGGCCAGGCTGATCTTGAACTCCTGGCCTCAAGAGATCCAACCACCTCGGCCTCCCAAAGTGCTGGCGTTACAGGCATGAGCCACCACCCCTGGCCTCGTATTTCTTTATAACAAATACAACAAGAAAAGGCACTGACCTAACTGCGAAACTACCCTGGGCTGATTTTACAATCTCCAGCCTTAGCCTTGAAAACACTATGTAAACTGTGTGGCTTCATCTACAAGACTAATTGGTGCCTACGGTGGTGAAGTGGCAAGGACAGAAAGGCAAGCTTGTTCTGTAGTATCAGATCACTCAGGGACAGCCCTGTTTCAGAGTTGCACAGGTTGAAGCATGCCACAATTAAGACAACAAAGAACAGAGTCAGGAGCAGGAGGAACTCAATGAATCCATGGGGGTCTGCTTCTATAGCAACTATGGACCAGTTAATAGACCCTCCCTCCACGGAGCAGCTCAGTGTGGTCTTTGTGTGGTCTCAGTGTGGTCTTTGCTCTGTGCCCTCCTACTTTCTCCAGCAACCTCAGTGATACAGGTGCCAAGGTGGGTAAGTTCAGTGATTTGAGAGGCTGCTGCACTCACCGGTCATGCCCCACAGATCAGCAATTCTAGTCCTTCCTCCTATGAAAATTGAGATTCCCATGCATTTCTGTCTAAATGCCTGAGATGACCCATCTTAAACTGAGGCATAGACAAATCAGCAGAATTGTTATGGGGAGCAGGGGGAAGGTTGGGAACCTAGCAAATTTGCCCAGGAAGGAAAATGAGATACATTACTTGCTTCCAGTCTGTAATTTGGCAAAGTTATTTACTCTTTCCCTATCTTCCCATATCTTTCCAGACATTGGAAGGGCTGAAATGTTTGATGTAGTGTTAGATCATATGAAAATAAAGGCTGTTAGATTCTTTTAACATGGTAGCCTTTTATCTAATGTTAATATTTGAACAAGAAAACCGTATTTTTTAAGAATCTGAAAACCTTGGAAGCGTCCAAAAACTTTTTAACTCATCTATTCACTCACCTGTACATGGTTTTTTTTTTTTTTTTTTTTTTTTTTTTTTTTTTTTTTTTTTTTTTTTTTTTTTTTTTTTTTTTTTTTTTTTTTTTTTTTTTTTTTTTTTT
>NW_016107372.1:3736933-3743978 GCF_001604975.1 Cebus imitator
AAGGCATTAGCTTCATCATTACCTGGCTGCTGCTCTTGTTTGGCCAAGGAGTGAAGACCATGCAGGTTGTAGAGTTCTTCTACGGGATGGTCACCGCCACCGAGGTGGCCTACTATGCCTACATATACAGCGTGGTCAGCCCTGAGCACTATCAGAGAGTGAGCAGCTACTGCAGGAGCATCACGCTGGTCGCCTACACAGCAGGGTCCGTGCTGGCCCAACTCTTGGTATCCCTGGCGAACCTGTCGTACTTTTACCTCAATGTCATATCCTTGGTCTCTGTCTCCGTAGCCTTCATTTGCTCACTTTTCCTACCAATGCCCAAGAAGAGCATGTTTTTTCATGCAAAACCCAGCAAAGAAATAAAGAAGTCATCAAGCATGAGTGTGGTGTTAGAGGAAACTCGTGAAGGTGAAGCACCAGGCTGTGAAGAGCAGAAACCCGCATCAGAAACACCCAGCACCTCAGAGAAGCTGAAAGACTGCCAGCCAAACAACCTGAAACCAAGCAATGTGACTTTGGAAGTTTTTGTGCAGTCGTTCCAAGATTTGAAGGAGTGCTACTCCTCAAAACGTCTTTTGTATTGGTCTCTGTGGTGGGCTTTCGCTACAGCAGGTTTTAACCAGGTTGTGAACTATGTTCAAATCCTGTGGGATTACAAGGCACCATCCCAAGTTTCTTCCATTTATAATGGGGCAGTAGAAGCTATTGCAACCTTTGGAGGTAAGCAAATGTCACTTGCTCTTGCTTTGTTGACTTTATCACCTTAAGCCCATTTCTCAAGGTACTGAACTTCATGGCAGCAAATTAGCTCTGTTCAGAAGGCAGAATAACTGTTTTCAATCAAGAATGAAAGTCACTGGAAAAATAAGAATACCATGACTTTCTATTGTGTTGTAGTTACAGCAGGTAACTCTTAGGCACTCAGGGCTTAGCACCAAACCATGAAATTCTAGTTGAATCCCTAAGATTTGAATTCATCATTAGCACAAGGGTTAATAGCATGCCCTGTTCTTTTAGCATTATTTTTAATATCAAAATATATAAATATATGTGTGTATGTTTTTATTGTTTAAGAAAACAAAATAAGGATTCCAAATTCTCACTGAGAGTCTTGTTAACAGAGGATTTGAACTAGCTAGCATGCATCTATATTAATTGTAGGCTATACACCAGCAACTTTCAAAAGCAGCTTTCTCATGATGTTTAAATGTGGAGTGGAAATGTTGTGTAAGTCAGGATTTTAATATCAGAGGGAAATCTCTTTTTGAAGTTTAATCTACAATAAATATTTATTTCCTAGTAAATGGAAGCTTAAATGTCAAATGAGACTTTGAAGATATTTTTAGGAAGTGAGAATTTGCCCCACCCTCATTTACAAAAAGTTTTAGAAAAAATTCATGTCACCTTCATTGTACTATTATCTCCCTTTTGGAAAGCTTCAATTTAACTCCTGAAAACCAGGACTGTGCCAGAATTGCTTCGCTGAAATTACTGCTCCCACGTTCCAAATTTGTCGGGGGAAAATAGTTTTTTTTTTCCTTTGTAGTCATGATCATATGTGGGAAAGCTAATAAAATGTTAGTGTAGTAATTAGAAATCTAAATACCTTTTTAAAATTTTATTTATTTATTTTAGACGGAGTCTTGCTTTGTCACTTAGGCTGGAGTGCAGCGTTACCATCTCAGCTCATTGCAACCTCTGCCTCCCGGGTTCAAGCAATTCTCCTGCCTCAGTCTCCCAGATAGTTGGGATTACAGGTGCTCTCTACCACACTGATTTTTGTATTTTTGTAGAGATAAGGTTTCACCATGTTGACCAGGCTAGTCTCTAACTCCTGACCTCAGGTGACCCTCCCACCTCGGCCTCCCAAAGTGCTAGGATTACACGAGTGTGCCACTGTGCTCTGCCCTAAATACCTTTTATTTTTGTTAAAGAGAATAGCAAGTACTAACCCTAATTACTGTCAATTATTCAATTTCTTGAACTCTGTAAGTCAATATAGATGTTTTCACCCAAAGCTGCTCAAGTAAATTAGGTCAGATGTTGAAGACTTTAGGGTGGAGATTGGAAATAAAACTAAGGTTACTTTTTTTTTTTTGAGATAAAGTTTTGCCCTTGTTGCCCAGGCTGGAGTGCAATGGCATGATCTCGGCTCACCACAACCTCCAGCCTCCCGGGTTCAAGCTATTCTCCTGCCTCAGCCCCCCAAGTAGCTGGGATTATAGGCATGTGCAACCACACCCAGATATATATATATATATATATATATATATATATATATATAAAATTTGTGTTTTTAGTAGAGATGCAGTTTCTCCATGTTGGTCAGGCAGGTCTTGAACACCCAACCTCAGGTGATTCGCCTGTCCGGGCCTCCCAAAGTGCTGGGATTACAGGCATGAACCACCATGCCTGGCCTAAGATTACTAATGATTAAAAATAAAGACTAAAACTGGGTGGAACAAGGAAAAAAGACCAAAACTATCATTGCAACACATCTGGTACTCATCACTGAAAAAGACTTACAACAAAACTGAGAAAAGAAAGGCAAATAGGCCAGGTGTATTCCCACAGAACTTATTTCATCTTTTTCCATTCCCGCACGTTGTTTTGAGTGACCAGGTTACTGTATCATTCCTCCCCACACCGCTGTGGTTAGGAATCTTTCTCACCCCTCTGCAGAGTCCAGTGCCTGGTATGTAGTTGACACATACCACAGTTAAAAGTGTGATGACTCAATGGCCAAAAGAATAGGAAGTGAAAAGGAAAGACAAAAGAAAATATGGCTGAGGAAAGGATAGATCCACATTCAGGTCCATCACACAATTTTGTGAAAGCAATATATTCATCTTTTAGAATTACCCGAGACCTGGAGTTTTAAGAGAGGGTGTTGATACTTCTTGCATGCAAAGTCATTATATTTGATTGTCTTCAGTGTTTCTTTTTCAGGGGCTGTGGCTGCCTTTGCAGTGGGTTTTGTGAAAGTCAACTGGGACCTTCTGGGAGAGCTGGCTCTGGCGGTCTTCTCAGTTGTCAATGCCGGTTCTCTATTGCTCATGCATTACACAGCCAACATCTGGGCATGCTATGCTGGCTATCTGATATTCAAGTCAAGCTATATGCTTCTTATAACCATAGCAGTGTAAGTTTTACCAACCACTCCTAAAACTGAACAGTATTCCTCTAAGAATTTCAGAAGGATTTTAGTCAATTGCAATATTAAATGTTGACTACTTTATATTAAATTAGACACAACTAAGCCAGCTTTTCATTTAACTATTTGTTCTCTGAACATTGCTACAACATACATTTAGTCATCAAGGTAAAAAAAAGCTCTGTAGGTTTATAAACCAAAAGCAATGATACATTGTCAGGTTTTTCTTTTTATTTTGTTTTGTTTGAGACATCCTCTTGCTCCGTTGCCCAGGCTGGAGTGCAGTGGTGCGATCATGGCTCAATGAAGCCTTGACTTCCCAGGCTCAGGTGAGTCTCCAACCTCAACCTCCTGAGTAGCTGGGACAACAAGCATGTGCCATCATGCCTAGCTAATTTTTTGTATTTTGTAGAGATGGGATTTCACCGTGTTGCTCAGGGGGGTCTCAGACTCCTGCGCTCAAGTGATCCACCTGCCTTGGCCTCCCAAAGTGCTGGAATTACAAGTGTGAGCCACCACATCCAGCACCATTGTCAGGTTTTGATTTATTTCCAGCAGTTTTCCACATGAAGTGTGACATCATCTGCTTTTAAATAGGTTTAGATTTCATCCCTACTTTCATTTGGTTACTTGTGAAATTCTAGGCACAGACTTTTGTGACACAACAGATTCTCAGGAAAGTTATTTAAAAGTTGGATATAAAAAAAGTAGATGCAAAGATAACAAGAAAACTTTCACTGCAGTCATATATGGAATCAAATAGTTTTTCTTTTCTTTCGTTATGAGACAGTGTCTCACCCAGGCAGGAGTGCAATGACACAATCATAGCACACCACAACCTTGGTCTTCTGGGCTCAAGCAGTCCTCCCACCTCAGCCTCCCGAGTAGCTGAGACTACCGGTGCACACCACCATGCCTAGCTAATTTTTTTTAGATTTTCATTTTTGTAGAGACAGAGTATCGTTGTGTTGCCCAGGTTGGTCTCAAACACCTGAGCTCAAGTAATCCACTGGCCTCAGCCTCTGAAAGTGGTAGGATTATAGGTGTGAGCCACTATGCCAGGTCTAGTTTTTAATCATTTTGTAAAAATGATTTCTGAGATTTAGAGTTTCCTGTTACTTTTGCTTCTATTTTCTCTTTAAGAAAATGATTTAAAAACCACCTTGTTTCATATGTAAGTACAGTTAAAGCTTACTGCAGAAAATATGCTTTGCTATTAACCAAAAAAGGTGAGAAACATTTGAATTTCAAATTGCATGAAAGAAGTGGAGACAAAAGTTTCATCGAGTTTTGCTTTTAATTTGTGAAAAAAATGTTTTATAAACAATTCACAACACAGAAATATGAGCACTCCAAAAAAAATCATCCGACAAAGGAAAAAAAAATAGTTGGTATGTTTATTTTCTTCACAAAAGCATCTCAGATTAATAAATCAGAATCATGTATCTTGGGTTGCTTTTTTTTGATGTGAGGATTTTGTTAAAGTAGGATTATATCATTTCTTTGCATTAAAAAAAATATTCATGGCTGGGCATGGTGGCTCACACCTGTAATTCCAGCACTTTGGGAGGCCAAGGCAGGTGAATCACCTGATGTCAGGAGTTCGAGATCAGCCTGGCCAACATGGTGAAACCTCCTATCTACCAAAAATATAAAAATTAGCTGGGCATGGTGGAGCGCCTGTAATCCCAACTACTGGGGAGGCTGAGGCAAGAGAATCACTTGAACTCGGGAGGTGGAGGTGCACATTCTCAACAGCATTTATTGTCTTTTGGATAAAAGCCATCTTAATTGAAGTGAGATAATATCTCATTGTAGTTTTGATTTACATTTCTCTAATCAATGACGTTGAACACCTTTTCATATACCTGTTTGGCATTTGTATGTCTTTAAAGATACATCTATTTTGCTGATTTTTAATCTGATTATTAGATTTTTTTTTCCCTATAAAGTCGTTTGAACTTCTAGATATTCTGGTTTTTAATCCCTTGTCATATGGGTAGTTTGCAGTTTTCCATTCTGTGGGTTGCCTGTTTCCTTGGCTGTGCAGGAGCTTTTTAACTTGATGTGATCCCATTTGTCCATTTTTGCTTTGGTTGCCTGTGTTTGTTGGATACTCAATAAATCTTTGGCCACTCTAATGTCACAGAGAGTTTCCACAATGTTTTCTTGCAGTCGTTTCATAATTTGAGGTCTTAGATCTAAGTCATTAATCCATTTTGACTTGATTTTGTATATGGTGAGAGATAAGGGTCTACTTTCATTCATTCTTCTTCATATGAATATCCAGTTTCACCGTTTATGGAAGAGACTGTCTTTTCCCCAATGTATGTTCCTGGCACCTTTGTTCAAAATGGGTTTACTGTAGGTGTGTAAGTTCACTATTGGATTTCTGGGTTCACTCTTCTGTTCCATTTGTCTAAATGTCTATTTTTATGCCAGAACTATGCTGTTTTGGTTACTATAGCTCTGTAGTATAATTTAAAGTCAGGTGGCCAGGCGCGGTGGCTCACGCCTGTAATCCCAGCACTTTGGGAGGCCGAGGCGGGTGGATCACGAGGTCAAGAGATCGAGACCATCCTGGTCAACATGGTGAAACCCCGTCTCTACTAAAAATACAAAAAATCAGCTGGGCATGGTGCCACGTGCCTGTAATCCCAGCTACTCGGGAGGCTGAGGCAGGAGAATTGCCTGAACCCAGGAGGCGGAGGTTGCGGTGACCCGAGATCGCGCCATTGCACTCCAGCCTGGGTAACAAGAGCAAAAACTCCGTCTCAAAAAATAAAAAAAATAAAAAAAATAAAGTCAGGTAATGTGACTCCTCCAGTTTTGTTTTTTTGTTGTTGTTTTGTTTTGCTTAGGATAACTTTGGCTATTCTGGGTCTTCTGTGGTTTCATATAAATTTTAGAATTGTTTTTTCTATTTCTTTGAGGAATATCATTGGCATTTTCATAAGGATTGCATTGAATCTGTAGATTGCTTTGCATAGTATGGGAATTTTAACAATATTGATTCCTCCAGTCCATGAATATGGAGTATCTTTCAATTTGTGTGTGTGTGCGCTCTCTTCAATTTCTTGTATCAGTGTTTTATAGTTTTTGTTGTAAAGATCTTTCACTTCTTTAGTTAATTCTTAGGTATTTTATTTTATCTGTAGCCATTGTAAATAGGATTACTTTCTTGATTTCTTTTTCAGATTGCTCTCTGTTTGCATATAGAAATGTTACTGAGTTTTGTATGTTGATTTTACGTCCTGCAAATATATTGATCTTATTTATCCATTCTAATAGTTTATTGGCAAGAGTCTTTAAGTTTTCCTAAATGTAAGATCATATCACCTGCAAACAAGGATAATTTGACTTCAGCCTTTCCAATGTGGATACCCTTTATTTCTTTCTCTCGTCTGATTGCTCTAGATAAGACTTTCAGTGCTATGTTGAATAGTGGTGTAAAAGTGGGCATCCTTGTCATGTTCCAAATCTTAAGAGAGTAAAGCATTTCAGTTTTTTCCCATTCAGTCTGATACTAGCTATGGGTATGTCATATATGGCTTTTACTATGTCGAGTATGTTCCTTATATACGCAGTTTTTTTTAGGGCATTTATCATGAAGGGATGTTGAACTGTATCAAATCTTTCTTTAGCATCAATTGAATGATCATAGTTTTTGTCCTTCTTTCTGTTGATGTGATGTATCACATTGATTTATTTGCATATGTTAAATGATCCTTGCATTCCTGGGATAAATCCCACTTTGTCATGATATGTGATCTTTCTAATGTATTGTTGAATTCAATTTGCCAGTATTTTGTTGAGGATTTTTTGCATCAATATTCTTCAGAGATTGACCTGTAGTTGTTTTTCGTTTTTTTTTTTTTTTTTTTTTTT
>NW_016107372.1:3744643-3756246 GCF_001604975.1 Cebus imitator
CCTCACTGTGTTGCCCAGGCTGGAGTGATGGAGTGAACTATTGTGATCTCTACTCATTGCAACCTCTGCCTTCAGTGCTCAAGTGATCCTCCTGCCTCAGACTCTTGAGAAGCTGGGACCACAGCATGCACCATGACAGCTGGCTAATTTTTTGTATTTTTGGTAGAGATGGGGTTTCACCATGTTGCCTAGGCTGGTCTAGAACCCCAGAGCACAAGTGATTCATCCGCCTCAGCCTCGCAGAGTGCTGGAATTACAGGCATGGGCCACCACATCCAGCCTCTCTTCTTTTTTATGTAGGCACTTGTAGCTATAAACTTCCCTCTTAGTACTGCTTTCACTGTGTCCTCTAGGTTTTGGCATGTTGTGTTTCCATTATCATTTGTTTCAAGAAATTTTTCAGTTTCTCTCAATTTCTTCATTGACCCACTGGTCATTCGGGGCATACTGTTTAATTTCCATAAGTTTCTATAGTTTCCAAAATTCCTCTTGTTGTTGATTTCTAGTTTTATTCTATTGTGGTCAGAGACGATCTTTGATATTAATTATTTCCTCAATTTTTGAATATGTTTTAAGAGTTGTTTTGTGATCTAACATCTCTGTTTAGTTTGTTTGGTGAGAACATGTTTTCCCGGATAATCTTGATGCTTATGGATGTTCTTCAGTGTCAGGGTATTGAAGAGTTGTGTTTATCGTAGTCTTTGCTGTCTGAGCTTTTTTGTACCTGTCCTTGTTGGCAAGGCTTTCCAAGTATTCAGAAGGATTTGGGTGTTGTGATCTAAACCGTATCTACATTAGGGAGCACCCCAAGCCCAGTAACACTGTGGCTCTAGAAGACTCTTAGAGGTACTGCTTTGGTGGTCTTGGATAAGATCCAGAAGAATTCTCTGGATTACCAGACAGAGATACTTGTTCTTTTCCCTTACTTTCTCCCAGACAATCTCTCACTCTATCTTTGCTGTACTACCTAGAGCTGGAGGTGGGTGACACAAGTACCCCTGTGGCCACTAATTTCTATTTTTTAAGACTTCCACCCATGTATATTATTATTATTAAAATGCTTATTTATGTTTAATGATAGATTTCAGATTGCAGTTAATCTGAGTGTGGAACGCTATGCCCTGGTATTTGGAATCAATACCTTTATTGCCTTGGTGATTCAGACCATCATGACTGTGATTGTAGCAGATCAGAGAGGGCTTAACTTGCCAATCAGCATTCAGGTAAGCTGCAATACTTCTGTTTTCAACTAGGTAATCTCAAAGATTTCTCAACCTTACAACAAGCAATATTTAAATTTCTGAATTCCTTGGTTAAGCAAACTTAAAAATATATACAATTCCTTAATTATCATATTATAACACACTAAGTAGGTTTTAAGCAATAATTGCATCTAAGACAACATTTACCTGGATAAGGCAGGTAAAAAGTAACCTCAGTGCTTAAATTTATTCTTGGAGACATTGACTGTAGCATTGCACTGGCCTTGAAACAAAGATATAGGGATAGATCAATGAGATTTAGTGCTTTTCTGTTTTGTTTTGTTTTGCTTTTTACTATTGATGACAGTGGCTATGATTTTAACCCAAGCAACCTGCTCTGAAGCCAAGACTCTGAGTCACTATATTGCTTGCATTTTCTTACTTGATCTTGATTTCTTGCTTGATAGGAGGGTATTGTTCAACCTAAAAGACCAATATTTAAAAACCTGGGTCTCAGTTATCCCATAATCCAAGCAAACCAACAGTATCATGATGTATTATCATTGACATAGATGGGCATATTTTATATGTGGCTAATTATTTGTTTTTCTCCAGTTTTTAGTTTATGGGAGCTATTTTGCAGTAATTGCTGGAATTTTCTTAATGAGAAGCCTGTATATTATCTACTCAACCAAATGCCAGAAGGATCTACAGAGCCTGGCTCCAAATGAGAAACCAGACGGGTCACATCCAGAGGAAGAGAGTAATATCATCATGTCAATAAAACTCTAACCTCATTGCATCAACTGCAGCAGTAGCTTTCAAAGTTATGCAATAATAAGGAAGGATTTGAGATGGGTGGCATATGTTTTGCCATAACCTGACATGCTTTGCAAATCTGGATCCCAATGGACCTTTCAAAACCGCAACAAAACTTCAGTTTTAGATGAGTTCTCCATGTGCCCAATTTTACTGGATGCCATTGACAGGACCCATCATCACAATTAAACAACCCATATTGGGGACCTCCTGTGACTAGTAGCAACTGGAAAATTCTGGGTTTTATCACTTGTAAGGACATGCAGATGGCATAGAACAAAACCACGAGAAAACTCCAGCCATCCTAGAGGTAATATTCATCATTTGTGAGGAGAAATACTAGCGGGACAGATCCTCTTGCTTGGCTTAAATACTTGTTTGATTTTACCAAAGAAGTCAACACCTGGGACATTTTTGTCACACAAGCCATTTTCTTTCCTCTTCTAATAAGTATATTTCTGTTTAAGTTATAGTTCTCTAAGAGAATTACAAGGTTTGTCCCACTTCTAAGAGCTTCTCTTCAACTCTGATAACCGCATTATTCACAAGTTATACTTTGATAGTGTTATTATTAAATTTTTTAATGATTATTTTTTATTTTGTGTTCTGAGTTTTGCTGTTGAAAGTCTACCTCAAGCATAGCTCCAGATCCTCTTGTGTATTTTCAGAATGACACTCAGGTCATTTCTCAGTGGCATGGGAGAGGCAGTGAGCCTTCTCTCCACCTTTATCCTATAGAGGTGTTAATGCATCTATGGGCCAGGTGTGGTGGCTCACTCCTGTAATCCCAGCAATTTGGGAGGCCAAGGTGAGAGTTTTGCTTGAGGCCAGAGGTTCAAGACCAGCCTAGGCAACACAGTGAGACCTGACTCTGCTAAAAAATTAAACCATTAGCTGGGCAGCATGGCGTGTGCCTGTAGCCCGGCTACTTTGGAGGTTATGGTGGGAGGATGGCTTGAGCACAGCCATCAGAGACTGCAGTGAGCTGTGATTGTACCACTGCACTCTAGCCTGGGGAACAAAGTAAGACTCCCATCACCTCCCGCACCCCACAAAAAAAAGAGCACCTGTGTGATGTCTGTCTAAAACAGGAAAACTTAAAGGAGGTTTCTAGAAGTACTAAAAATAAGAAAACACGGATGGAAAGAGTGTGTGGAATAAAACACCAGATTTTTTTTCTTTTCTTTTTTTTAGAGACAGAGTCTCACTTTCTCACCCAGTCTGGAATGCAGTGGCGCGATCTTGGCTCACTGCAAACTCCACCTTCTGGGTTCAGGGCATTCCCCTGCCTTAGCCTCCCAAGTAGCTGGGACTATGTGTATGCACCACCATGCCAGGCTAATTTTTGTATTTTTAGTAGAGAGGGGGTTTCACCATGTTGGCCAGGCTGGTCTCGAACTCCTGACCTCAGGTGATCCGCCCGTCTCTGCCTCCCAAAGTGTTGGGATTACAGGTGTGAGTCACCTCGCCTGCTCTGTTATCCTTCTTTTTTAACTTATTATACTGGAGGTGTTAGACATCACAATTAGACAAGCAAGAAAAATCAGAAGTCAAAAATTGGAAAGGAGGCAAGGTGCAGTGGCTCACACCTGTAATCTCAACACTTTGGAAGACTGAAGTGGACAGATCACATGAGGCTAGGAGTTGGAGGCAAGCCTGGGCAACATGGTGAAAATCCATAGGTGCTGAAAATATGAAAATTATCCAGGTGTGGTGCATGCCTGTAATTCCAGCTACTCGATGGCTGACACACAAGAATCACTTGAACTTGGGAGGCAGAGGTTGCAGTGAGCTGAGATTGTGCCACTGCACTCCAGCCTGAGTGAGACCTGTCTCCTAAAACAAAATAAAACAAAAAAAAAGCCTGGGTGTGGTGGCTCATGCCTGTAATCCCAGCACTTTTGTGGGGGGTAAGGCAGGCAAATCATTTGAGGTCAGGAGTTCAAGACCAGCCTGGCCAACATGGTGAAATCCCGTCTCTACTAAAAGCACAAAAAATCAGCTGGGCATGGTGGCGAGCATCTGTAATATAACCCCAGCTACTTGGGAGGCCGAGGCAGGAGAAGTGCTTTAACCCTGGACGCAGAGGTTGCAGTGAACCAAGATCTCGCCACTGCACTCCAGCCTGGGCAACAAAATGAGACTCCATTTCAAAAACAGAAAAAATTAACCTGTAAGTCTTTGGAGATTTTAGACTATGATAAAGGTAGCATCTCATAAAAGGAGGGAAAATATAGACTAATAAGAAAGAAACAATTTGGTGGGGGGAAGACATAATGTGGACTCAAACATGCTATAGTGACTATCAAACTACAAAAGTACTAGAGAAAAACATGTAAGAATTATTTTATAGCCTCAAAGCTTTTTAAAGCAAAAAAAAAAATCCTAGAGGTCATAAAAGAAAAAATGTCAGTAGCATGAGGCAGGATAATTGCTTGAACCCAGGAGGCAGAAGTTACAGTGAGCAGAGATCGCACCATTGCACTCCACCAGCCTGGGCGACAGAGTGATGCTCTGTTTCAAGGGAAAAAAAAAGCAAAAAAACTAAACTTATGCATGAAAGAACAACACAGCAAAGCCAAAAGACAAATAATCATCTGGGAGAAATATTGCAACTCACATCAGTACCACAAGCTACTTTTTCTAATTTGTAAAGAACCAATACAAATTGGTTAAAAAAAGAAGAGAGATCAACAGCCTAATAGAAAAATGAGCAAAGGACATGAACAGGGAATTCAGAAAAAGGAAAATACTAGTTGCTTAGAGATGTAAAAGATGCTTCAATTTACTCATACAGTAAATTAAAACTACACAGATATGCCATTTTTCACCTATCAGACTGGAAAATATTCCTAAAGTGTAACAATACACTGTTCTCCAGGAGTAGGTTAATATATTAACCTCAAAGCAGTCTCAAAGACTGTTGGCGGGAGTGTAATTCATTTCATTGCTATGAAGGAAAATCTGTCATTCTCAAAATTGCAAATATATGCATCTTTAAACCTATCCATTTCTCCTCTGAAGCATATGCACACTGCCTGCTTGCCTGCGAACTGACTTCTAGAGAAGGTCTTTCATTACAGTATTGTTCCTAAGAACACAGAATTGAAAACAATTTAAATTTCAATGAAAGGGGACAAAAATGCATTATGATTCACTCACATGTTGACCTATAACAAAATTAACTGACAAAACATGAGGAAGATCTTTAAATAGTGACACAGAACTCTAAGAGCTCTACTATCAAGTGGAAAAAGGTCCAGCACCAAAGTAGTAATGAATGCAGCAATTCAGCATTTGTATAAAAAGGAGAAAAAGATTTGTATTGCCTTATATATGCATATAACTTTCCTGAAAAGACAAATGGGGCCAGGCACGGTGGCTCACACCCGTAATCCTATCACTTTGGGAGGCTGAGTCAGGTGGATTGCTTGCACTCAGGATTTCAAGACCAGCCTGGGCAACATGGTGAAACCCTGTCTCTAGAAAAAATACAAAAATTAGCCGGGCATAGTGGCTCACACCTGTACTTCCAGCTCCTTGAAGGGCTGAGAAGGGAGAATTGCTTGAGCCCAGTAGGTGGAGGTTGCAGTGAGCTGAGATCATGCCACTGCACTCCAGCTTGGGTGACAGAGTAAGACCCTGCCACAAATAAATAAATAATAAACAAACAAATAAATGAAAGTAATGCCAGTGATTGCCTGCTGTAGAGTAATGGGAAATGGGAAGGAGATATCACATTCTCATGGCATTTGATGCTTGCGCCAAATGAATTAACCACCACTAAATTAAAATACTACTTTTCCAAAAAACGTTTAACTTCTTGGGCAATAAATTCACATTGAAAAATAAGGAGCTGGAGATTTGCTATGCAACTATTATGATGGTTTAATGTTTTTGGCACTGTGAATTGATTACTAAATGTGCATTTATAATTAAAGGGAACAAACAACAGAAGAAAGAAATAAGTAGGCCTGGTTGGGAATGGTGACTTGTGCCTGTAATCCCAGCACTTTGGGAGGCTGAGGTGGGAGGATCACTTGAGCCCAGGAATTCAAGACCACCGAGGTCAACATAGTGAGACCTCCATCTAAAAAAAATTAATAATAATAAATAGACCTGACATTGAAACATTAAATTAAAATTTTTATTTGGTATCTCGTTAATGAAATTTTTGTTTTAAATAACGACCCATCATGTAACTACCAGTCACTTTAGGGTATCATTTCCTCAATCAGGAAAGAGGCTCATAGGCTATATGAAACTGGTTCAAAGTCAAGCACGCAGGAAATAGTGAGGGTGCAATTTGAATTCAAGTATGTCTGACCACAAAAGTTGTGGTCTTTCTACGATACCAGCCTGCTCCATACTCAACACTGGAGAGTACTGTATCCACTCATGAAAGATAAAAATCTATCCCCCTGGTTCAAGGACTGGTACTGATCAGTGGCCTGTTAGGAACTGGGCCACAGAGCAGGAGGTGAGTGAGCAAAGCTTCACCTGTGTTTACAGCTGTTCCCCATCACTCACATTACCACCTGAGTTCCGCCTCCAATCAGATCAGCAGAGGCATTACATTTTCATAGGAGGGGGAAACCTACTGTGAACACAGTGTGCTAGAGATCTAGGTTGCGTGCTCCTTATGAGAATCTAATGCCTGATATCTGTCACTGTCTCCCATCACCCCCAGATGGGACTATTTAGTTGCAGGAAAACAAGCTCAGGGCTCCCACTGATTCTACATTATGGTGAGTTGTACATTATTTCATTATATACTACAATGACATAGTAATAGAAATACAGTGCACAAAGCCAGGTGTGGTGGCTCATGCCTGTAATCCCAGCACTTTGGGAGGCCGAGGCAGGCAATCACTTGAGGTCAGGAGTTTGAGGTCAGCCTGGCCAACATGGTGAAACCCCATCTCTACTAAAAATACAAAAATTATCCTGGCATGATGGCAGGCACCTGTAAACCCAGCTACTCAGGTGGCTGAGGCAGGAGAATTGGTTGAACCTGGGAGGCAGAGGTTGCAGTGAGCCAACATCGCGCCATTGCACTCCAGCCTGGGAGTCAGTGAGACTGTGGGGGACCACTGCTCTAGAGGAGCCCACTAACCAGCACAATTTCAACTTATAGGATTGCAGGGAAATTAAGTGTTGTGAACTTTAAAGTATATTTTAGGTTAACTCAGGAGTAGCTAGAAAATATTTTGATCTAAAGAATCTTTGTATTTCAAAGTTTCTTACTCAACTGCCTTTTACTGGGCACCATAAAAATCAGTGAGGGTTGGCCAGGTGTGGTGGCTCATGCCTGCAATCCCAGCACTTTGGGAGGCGAAGACAGCAGGGTTGCTTGAGGCCAGGAGGTCAAGACCAGCCTGGGCAACATAGTGAGACCACGGCTCTACAAAAAAACTTTTTAAAAAATTTGCTGGGTGTGGTGATATGCATCTGTAGTCTTGGCCACTCAGGAGGCTGAGGCGGGAGGATCATCTAAGCCCAGGAGATCGAGGCTGCAGTGACATATGATTGTGCTCTTCAGCCTGGGTGACAGAGACCCCATATTCTAAAGAAAAAAAAAGTCAGTGAAGTTAAAGTAAAAAGAATGGCATTGTCCCTCTTTTAAGGGACTCACTTGAGACTAGCAATAAGATAAAAAGGATCAGTAGCCGAACGCATGCTGTTCCGAAGAGAGGTTGAGGCCAAAAGAGCAGATTCTCAGATCCATGTTAGGAGGGCCCATCAACCCTACCTGCTCAGGGCAAGGAGTTCATAACAAAAAGAAACTACTGATCACTGAGCTGAGTCCTGAGTGTGAGCTTTTGAGAATTTTTAGAACATTTAAAATTATCTGGTTACTTGTCTATTTTTAGATGCAGTAGACTAGATCCAATGGAATAATGTATAAAATCATTGTGATTTAGAACTTGGAACACCAACCCTCCCCTTTGAGTATTTAAATTATATATAGGGATGATTTTTATTTATTTATTTATTTTTAAGGATGTGATGTTTGGCTCTGTGTCCCCACCCAAATCTCACCTTGAATTGTAATCCCAATAATCCCATGTGTCAAGGGAAGGACCAGGTGGAGGTTACTGAATCATGGGGGTGGTTTCCCCCAGGCTGTTCTCGTGATAGTGATTGCGTTCTCACGCGATCTGATGGTTTTATAAGCATCTGGCATTTCCACTGCTTGCACTTACTGTGTCCTGCTGCCTTGTGAAGAAGATGCCTTGGGAACTTTGCCTTCTGCCATGATTGTAAGTTTCCTGAGGCATCCCTAGCCATGCTGAACTCTGAGTCGATTGAACCTCTTTCCTTTATAAATTACCCAGTCTCAAGTATTTCTTCATAGCACTGTGAGAACAGACTAATACAGGTTCTTTTTTAAATGGAGATATATCTTGAACTGAATGAAAAAAGTAAATTTTCAAGTATTCCTTCTCGATATGGCCTTTTTTGGTTGCTATGCGTCTTTTCTAAAATTAAAAATTAAAATAACGATTATCTGAATGGAAAACTATTTCAATTAAGGAACATAATCCTCTGGTCCACCTATATTCACTTGGATTGTGATGCTGTAGAAGAAACTTTTACCACATCTGTATCTTTTATTTTGAGGTTGAGTCTCACTTTTTTACCCAGGCTGGAGGGCAGTGGTACAATCTTGGCTCACTGCAACCTCCTCCTCCCAGGTTTATGCAATTCTCTTGCCTCAGCCTTTTGAGTAGCCAGGAATTCAGGCATGCATCACGACCCCCGGCTAGCTTTTTGTATTTTTGGTAGAGATGGGGTTTCGTCATGTTGGCCAGGCTAGTCTCAAACTTCTGACCTCAAGTGATCTGCCCACCTCAGCCTCCCAAAGTGATAGGATTATAGGCGTGAGCCACCACGCCTGGCCTACCATGTCTGTGTCTATTATCTTCTCCAAGTAATTTGACCAACTTTATAACACATTTTAAAGAACATGTGTATCTGACTACCTGTTTTCAATTTATTAATAGCTATAGACTGTGTGTCCATTCTACTGACAAGAATGGAAAGTCTCCTTCAGGGTTTAACACTTAAGATACCTCATGCTTACTAGCTGCTTTCCCTTCCTAGAAAAATTTTGTGGACTCTAATTTATCATTTTCATTCCACCCTAGGAGACTGTCACAGATGCGCTGTGCAAAACATTATTTTGGAGTAATTATTATTAGTGACCCCTCTGTTCCATTTGTGGGTCGACAAAACTTACTCTTGACCCGTAAACTGTTTTGAAATAATCATTAATTTTTTTCATGAAGAAAAAGACACACAAAGAGTTAGCAGTCAGATTAGTTACTATGCAGAATCATCCTATAACCATGATCTAAACTAGGAAAGAGTTTGGAAAGGAAATTTCAATTTTATAAAATATACTCAGTTTAGTTTTTAATAAGAATATTCCAATGGCCAGCCTCATTACCTGCTTTCAGCTTTGCTTCAGTCATCGATCACTGCCAAAATTTATTGATCCAATCTGGGGTTGTTCCTACAGTAATCATCTGTGTATATAGATTTTTTTATCTACAGAGGAGCCAGAAGAGTTTTTCATCTTTAATACCGGAGCCAGAAAAAAATGCGACCTCAAAGTAGAACGTATGCTTAAGTTTACACGCACAGACAGACATTGATGATTCTTGGATAATAAATAACAAAGATTCACATTATTTTATTCGCCTTAACCAGGATTCATTTCAGTAAAGCTTATTTAGTCTCACCTGTTTGCTTTTCCACACATACAAAAGAAGTGATGGAGGATGGTTGGGATTCAAAATGCTCAAATGCTTTATCTGTACAGTATCTCAAATGATAAATTCTGACCAGATGACCCTATTGCCCTTGACCTAAAATTAAAGTCTTACAAGGTAAAGAAAGACTTGAACAAATACTTCCCCAAAGGGAGTATTTATTCTTCTTTGAGGTCATCTCAGCATTTTTTTTTTTTAACAATACCAAAAGGTATATCATCTGCTCCCAGGATTTGTCCCAATACATCTGTCTGCAGGTCATGGAAATACAAGTAGGTGAAGATAAGAGCCCTCAGCATTTCACCTGCTTTGGGATAGAAATGTCACTTAAATCAGAAACTTACCCTTTCTTTTTCCAAGAAACATTTCCCTCCCTGAGATCACCTTCCTTCATTTAAACGATCCACCACTTGTCCTTGTTACAATCAAAATGAGAAAAACATCTTGGTCCACTCACTTTGTCTGTCCTATATGAGGATTTGTACTACGGGGCAGTTTTATCTTTTCCAAGTAAAGCCAAGAAGAGATGCATGGAGAATGGCACTGATTGGAAGCCTAAATGCCACTACTCTCGATGACTAGACTAAAGGCCAAATTCAGGAGGAATGCAGTTTGCCTCAGAGACAGAAATGTGGATACAGTTACATCTCAGACAGCTCTAGGGTAAGAAAGATCAAGTCTAAAGAAAAGACAAGCTCTACACCCAGGTATGCATATTATTAACTCCTTATAAGTGAGAACATGCAGTATTTGTCTTTCAGTATGTGAGGTATATCACTTAAGATAACGGCTTCCAGTTCCACCCATGTTGTTGCAAAAGACATGATTTTATTCTTTTTTATGCCTGAATTGCATTTCATGAAGGGTGGGGGTCCTGGGAGGGGTTGATGATGAGAAATTACTTAAGGTGTATAATGTATATTATTCTCATGATGGACCATAACTAAAATCCTTGACTTTACCACTGCACTATATATTCATGTAACAAAATTACACTGTGTCTCATAAATTCACACACACACACACACATACACATACCCAGAAGGGAAGACAAGCACAGTCCAAATTCAGCCCAGGAGATCCTCTGGAGCCTCGATTCAACTACTCTTTTTTTAAATTTTACATTAGTAAGTAGAGATGGTGTCTCCCTATGTTGCCCAAACTGGTCTTGAACTCCTGGGTTTAAGTGATCCTCCTACCAAGGTCTTCCAAAGTGCTGGGATTATAGGTGTGAGCCACTGTACCCAGCCAATTTGCCCACTCTTAAAGGAAGGCATTGGTAGATTATTTCCAGTAGCTCCTTAACTGCTCTGCCTTCTCTGTGGTTCTGCATGTGGCTTCTATTCCCCTAAATTCAGACGGAAAGAAAGGAGCAGCAATTTGCGATGGGCATCTGCACCTTCCTCTATGTTTTCTTCTGTCCATCATCTTTCTCTTTTCTAGAAATTGAGATTATGAGAATCAAAGCTCTTCTGAGTCTCTTAGGCAACCCATGTTATATTGTGACCAGAGTCGACCTAAACCAGATCTGTATTACGTGGGGGGAAAAGAGGTGATGGTCTCTTTGTATCTACCCAGCATATTATAATTCAAGTTTTCTGGAATCATAAGGCGTCATCCTATAATTCTCACATATATAACAAGGCAAGAGAAGCTATTGACGGGTAAGGTGTTTTTACTTTACCTTGTCAAAGTAAACATTCTTTAAGTCAGTTTTACAAAGTGCCTGTGCTATCTGTGCACATTCAGAGGTCACTCTCAAGAACACTTCTTCTTCTTTTTTTTTTTTTTTTTTTTTTTTTTT
>NW_016107372.1:3758072-3764039 GCF_001604975.1 Cebus imitator
AGGTGTGTAAGATACACACCCTTCTAGATGAAACTATATGTGCCACACTTTGCACTACTCATGATGATAACCTCAAGACTATCAGGAGAGATATTTAAATTTCCATTTTATGAAGAAAGGAACCAAATTATTATGCTTTTTTAAACAAATTACCAGTTTACATAATTAATCAGGGTGCATTTTAAGTTCTAACTTTGTTTATTGTATAATGCATCATTTGAAAATACCAAGGAGGAAATACCCTGTGTTTTTAATGATGCAAGAGTGGGAGTAATGCTAGTTGGCAGTATTTGATTGTAAGAAATCAATAAAGTAATTATGTTTTATACCTTTGTTGAATGTGGTTGATAGTTAAGAAGCAAAGCACTGATTGGCTTCTCTCTGCGTTGTAAACTTTGAACAGTTGTGGTTAGATGATTGCTTTTTTGTGTCATGGATTTTTTTTTTTTTTTTTCCAGTATGGTGTTGTCCATTTTCCCTTCTCTGTCACTAGGGTGACGGAGAGTCCAGAAGTTCCTGAGGTTTAAATGTGTTGTTTCCAACCTTTTTCCTGACCGCCACATGGAAGATGCTTAGGGCTGCTCTAGGCTGGAGGCAGCTGTCCCTTGGGCACCTGCCACCCTGGCAGAGCATAGTGTGGGGAGGCACTGCTTTGGATTCTCTTTACCAAGCTGGATGATCTTCCATGAGAAGGAAGGGGAAGAGGAGAATACAAGCAAAACATTTGGGTGCAAGCTGCTGGGTGTGTTTAAAGCTTGGAATTGTGTGGAATTACGGAAATGAGATAAATATATTGCCTCCTCTGAGGACAGTTGGGTTAGGCTCACACATCTAGTGATGAAACTAGTAGAAACAGGGCCAGGCGTGGTGGCTCCTACCTGTAATCCCAGCACTTTGGGAGGCCAAGGTGGGAGGGTCGTTTGAGCCCAAGAGTTTGAGACCAGCCTGGACAACACAGACCCAGTTTCTACCCAAAAACTTTGAGCTAGGTGAGTGGTGCACACCTGTAGCTGTGGTTACTCCAGAGGCAGAGATGGGAGGATGACTCCAGCCTGGGAGGTTGAGGCTGCAGTGAGCCGTCGTCATGCCACTGCATTCCAGCCTGGACAGCAGAGTGAGATTCTGTCTCAAAGAATCTTTAGTAGAAGTGACCATGCAGAAATCATATTTTTTCTTGTCTGATCTTGCTGCAGATGAAACAAATAAACTAGCCTGTTTTGTTAAAAAAAAAAAAAAAAAAAAAAAAAAAAAAGGAATGATTAGAAAGCAGGGAACACAAAAATTCTACTTTTGTTATATCATTTATCAAGGGACCATGTGATTAAACCTTAATTGAACTAATTCTCAATCATAGTCTATTCCTTACAAAGTGTATAAGTTATTTAATACTCTTTCAGGCTCTATTTCATCAGTGTAAAATCAAGCTGTACCACCTATTCTACATATCCTGCTTATGTTTTATTTGTGTTTGTTTGAGACAGGGTCTCATTCCCATCACCCAGGTTAGAGTGCAGTGGTACAATCTCTGCTCACTGCAACCTCTGCCTCTGGGGCTCAAGCAACGCTCCCACCACAGCCTCCCAAGTACCTGGGACTACAGGTGTATGCTATCATGCCTGGCTAATTTTTGTATTTTCTTTGTAATGATGAGGTTTCTCCATGTTGCCCAGGCTAGTCTCAAACTCTTGGGCTCAAGCAGTCCACCTGCCTCAGCCTCCTAAAGTGCTGAGATTACAGGTGTGAGCCACTGTGCTGGGCCTCAGAATATGCTACTTTTAAACAAATATCATTTGATTATGGAGATGACAGCAGAGAAAAAGAAGAATACAGAGAGAGAAAATGAAAAGGATGAATTGATGGTGGCAATGTGGTGTTAGCCAGCACTGGGACCTGGAGAAACTGAGACCTGGAGGAACTTCTACAGAATGATAGCCGGGCACAGTGGCTGTCACCTGTAATCCCAGCACTTTGGGGACCAAGGCAGGCGGATCACCTGAGGTCAGGAGTTTGAGACCAGCCTGGCCAACATGGCGAAACCCTGTCTCTACTGAAAATACAAAAATTAGCAGGGCATGGTGGCGGGCACCTCTAATCCCAGCTGCCTTGGAGGCGTACGCAGGAGAATTGCTTGAACCTGGGAGTCAGAGGTTGCAGTGAGCCAAGATCACACCATTGCACTCCAGCCTGGGTGACAGAGCAAGATCCAGTCTCAAAACAAAGAAAAATAAGAATGAATGATCATAGTTTCCTCATTTGGGGGCTTCCTTCCTGCCTTGTTGTATCCTCCCTCTCAGCTGAGGAGTTAAAATAGGCATGAGGTTGACAGCACCTTGGTCACACTCTTGCCTTCTCCTCCTGAGGCAGCTGTGACCCTTCTTACATTTCCTTTGGAGGGCAGAGGGAAGCGCATGATAAGAGTCAGAGGCTAATCCAGCTATCTGCATTTACTTTCTGACAGTTCTGTCTTTGAAGACATTTTCTAAGACACCGGAGTGTTCTACACTCGTGTTCGTTGACATTTTGCAAGAAAATCTTATTGGGCTTATTTTCTCATTGCCTCCCACTTGTGAAATTCCAGTCTAGCTCTAGAATCTGGCATTACCCTGGGATGTTTTTTGTTGCTGTTGTTCCTACATGCAAGTTTGAAATAGGAGGTAAATATTTATTTTTTATTCCTTTTTAAATTTATTTTTTTTTTATTCTTTAAATGTATTTCATGTCACCCTCAATTTATTTTATTTTTTAGTTTTTTTGAGACAGGGTCTCACTGTGTTGCAGAGGCTGGTCTCGAACTCCTCAAACAATCCTCCCACCTCAGCCTTCCAAAGTGCTGGGATGACAGGTATGAGCTGCTGCACCCAGCCTTTTTTTGTTTGTTTTTTTAATGTACCACTTTAACTATTTTATTATTTGTTTTTATTTATTTAATTTTTCAGAGACAAGGTCTCAGTCTGTCGCCCGGGCTGAAGGGCAATGCTGTGGTCATGACTCACGCAGCTCTCATCTGGGCCCAAGTGACCCTCCTGCCTCTGCTTCTCACGTCTCCAGGACTTCAGTGTGTGGCACCGCACCCATGGTATTAGTTTGTTCTCACACTGTTATGAAGACATACCTGAGACTGAGTAATTTGTAAAGAAAAGAGGTTTAATTTGCTCACGACTCTGCAGTCTGTACAGGAAGCATGGCTGGGGAGGCTTCAGAAAACTTACAATCATGGTGGAAGGTGAAGGGGAAAGAGGCATGACTTACATGGTGGGAGCAAGAGGAATAGAGCCAAGGGGGAAGTGCTACACACTTTCCAACAACCAGACCTCATGAGAACTCACTCACTATCATGAGGAAAGCTTGCCCCCATGATTCAATCACCTCCCACCAAGCCCCTCCTCCCACACTGGGGATTACAATTCTGCATGAGATTTGGGTGGGGACACAGAGCCAAGCCATATCACCCAGGTAATGTATTGTATTGTATTGTATTGTATTGTATTGTATTGTATTGTATTGTATTGTATTGTATTTAAAGACAAAGTCTCACTCTATCACCCAGGCTGGAGTGCAGTGGCAGAGTCTTGGCTCACTGCAGCCTCCACCCCTCGGGTTCAAGTGATTCTTGTGCCTCAGCCTTCTGAGTAGCTGGAATTACAGACATACGCCACCACACCCAGCTAATTTTTGTATTTTAAGTGGAGAAGGGGTTTCACCATGTTGGCTAGGTCAATCTCAAACTCCTGGCCTCAAGTGTTCTGGCCACCTCAGCCCCCCAAAGTACTGGGATCACAGGCATGAGCCATCGTGCCCAGCCTTATTTTTATTTTTGGAGGCAGAGTCTTGCTATATTGCCCATGCTAGTCTTGAACTCCTGGCCTCACATCATCTCTAACCCCTATCTCCTAAAGTACTGGGACTATAGGTGAAAGCCACAGTGCCCAGAAAATCAGTTTTTATTTTAAACACAAATACACTGTTATTACATTTAAAAAAAATAATGCCCTAATTATAGAAAATGTCTTGATTAAATCAATTTAGAGAATAGATACGTGTTTCTAGCACTTCCAGTAAGTTAAAGCAGACTACAAGGAGTTAGGCTGGGGACCAATAAGCAAAGTAAGGTGTGACTGCTGTGTCAGAGGCAGAGGCTTCCTCAGGAACTTAGGCCATTGAGGACCTGGCTACGTGTTCTCTGCCAGGCTGTGTCTTTTTGCTGGAGCTTGAAGTGCAGAGATCAAGAAGTGAGGACAGAAAGATGGATATAAGGAGAGGAGAGGAACAACTAGCTGGTGCTCACCATTATGAGCCAGGGCCCAGGAGGACAGATAGCCCCCTTGTCAGTTCTTATTGCCCCGACCTTGGTGGTATGGGCGTCCTGCAGGAAAAGGAACCCTTTGTTATGGAGCCAACCACATATGTAGCTGAACAAAAGGTCACAGAAGCCAAAGGAAGATCCAGGAGAAGACAGAACCATTGCAGGCGGTGGCTGCTGCCTCCCACCAATGAATTAAGGAAAAGGAGAAGAAAAAAAATAAGAAAGGAAAAGGTTATTATCAGCCGGCAGAGTTGAATCAAGTTGCTTTTCTTTTCTTTTTTTTTTTTTTTTCTTTTTTTTTTTTTTGGCTATCAGACTCGTCTCTGACAAAAGTTTGCTTTCCATCCAATCAAAATTCAAGCAAAAAAATCTGTGTTTTGTTATAGTATGGGTATTAACCACAGTGGATGCAGCCATTTTACACATTGGCTAGTAAGATACACATATGTTTATTCTTTCCTTTCAGGGGACCCAGCTATATCTTCACAATGGACCATGTGAAAAACCACAGGGATCTTCTGGGGGACTGGGCTTTGGGGACCTTACCAGCTGATACCCCCAGAAGTGGGCAAGCTTTGTTAGTTATTTAATATTCATTCAGATGACGGTTACATATGTATCATCGTCCTAAAAGTTATAGCTCCTAATTATACAGTATTCTTTTCTCGTAGTAATTTCAGTTCCTAAGAATACCATTTTATAAGGTATTAAACATTTATAGTACTGTATTAAATATCTCATGCTAGATACCATAATTCTGCCCTAATATAAGAACAGGAAACTTGTATTGATGCTTATGATCAGTAAGCAGTGATACCCTCTCAAGTTTTGATATATCTTTCCTGTTTAACATTAGTAATTCCTATACAATTATTGCTTTGAAAAACAAATTGCAACATGTCCTCAAAGAAGTTACAAAAAAAAAAAAAAAAAAAAACCCACCTAGATGCAAAGATTATAAGAAATGCTAAATTCTGTGGAAGTTTACAAAGTCCCAAAGAACACTGTGTCCACAAAGTAAAGATAAAGTCAAGCCTGAGTTAGGTAAGTGAGCTGAGGAATTAAGAGGCCCTTAGGCCACTTGGAAAGCATGTAAAAGCAATGAAGTGCCACTTTTCTGTTAGATTATGTATTCTTAGATTAATGATCAAGCTGATTAGTAATAAAGCCACAAATCTGGAAAAATATCTTCAGTCTAACACTACATGACCCAATCATGTAGTGCCTTTGATTATAAAATGAGTCAGATATTTATTGAACCCTATTACAAGCCTAGTGCCGTGTGCAGAGAACTCAATTATTTTAATCAGCTTATTTTACTTTCATAGCAGTAAGTGAGGGAGAAAACTCTTAAATCTTCTGATTCCTTTAGAAAGTTAAGAAAGGAATAACACACCCCTAGCTTTTTGAGTTCCAATTCTTTATCAGCCTCCATCACTCCTTATTGCCAACCTAGGTGTTTCCTGACAAATAAATATTCCTGCAATTTATTTATTTATTTATTTATTTATTTATTGAGACAGAGTCTCACTCTATTGCCCAGGCTGGAATACGGTGGTGCAATCTAGGCTCACTGCAACCTCTGCCTCCTGGATTCAAGCAATTCTCCTGCCTCGGCTTCCTGAGTAGTTGGGACTACAGGTGTGTCTCACCATACCTGGCTT
>NW_016107372.1:3765554-3775307 GCF_001604975.1 Cebus imitator
TTTTTTTGAGATGAAGTCTAGCTTTGTTGCCCAGGCTAGAGTGCAGTGGCACCATCTTGGCTCACTGAAACCTCTGCCTCCTGGGTTCAAGCACCTGCCTCAGCCTCCCAAGTAGCTGGGATTATAGGCATGCGCCACCATGCCCAACTAATTTTTGTATTTTTAGTAGCAACAGGGTTTCATTGTGTTGGCCAGGCTGGTCTTGAACTCCTGACCTCATGATACACCCACCTCGGCCTCCCAAAGTGCTGGGATTACAAGCGTGAGCCAACTTGCCCAGGCCTAAGCCATAATTTTTAATCAGATACAATGATTCTAAGTCAGAAGGATTTAGACTAGAAGCCCTGCTGCTCATTTTAGTCAGATGATGAGTCAAAGATGCACTTATATTAAAATATATCAGTCTTTATTGCCATGAGTAGGCATAAATGAAAAATTAAAAAATAAAATTAATCAGTCAAAATGGAAAATGGAGCTCCTTCAAAAATCAGTAAGAGTAGATTTTAAGTGTTCTCACCACAAAAAATTGTATAAAATATAATGCATATGCTAAATAGGCTGATTTGGACATTCCACAGTGTATATATATATATATATATTTCTTTTTTTGAGATGGTGTTTTGCTCTTGTCACCCAGGCTGGAGTGCAATGGTGCAATCTCTGCCCACTGCAACCTCTGCCTCCCGGGTTCAAGCGATTCTTCTGCCTAAGCCTCCTGAGAAGCTGGGATTGCAGACGTGCACCACCACACCTGGCTAATTTTTGTATGTTTAGTAGAGACGGCATTTTACCATGTTAGCAAGGCTGGTCTCTAACTCCTAACCTCAGGTGATCTGTCTGCCTTGGCCTCCCAAAGTGCTGGGATTACAGACGTGAGCCACCGGATCTCACCTATGTATACATATTTCAAAATATCATGTTGTATGCCATACATACATGTAATTTTTATTTGCCAACTGAAAGAACATTAATGGTGAATTTCTATATTATTATTATATTGCACATATTATACTTAGAGATAACTCATATTATTACACTCAGAGATAACTGCATAAAACAAAGACACTAATCTAGTTGTGATATCTATGACTGGGCAATATCACAGCTCTCTTGGTTTCTCTAGTTATCAAACAAGATGGCATTTATATAAGGGTTTCACAGTTTTCTTTAATATGAGCACAACTGATTTTAAGAAACTGGAATAATAATTTCTGTAAAGGAATTACAAAGATAATGATTTCAAATGCCACCATAATGTTGCTCAGGACAGGTGGGTTTCATCCACAGCCATCTTCATATAGCTCTTGCCCAAAAACTACTCATTGCTGACAAAATATGTCGGCATTTATTTACAGCACATAAGGATGTTAACATACAATGATATGCATATTAAACAGAAGTCAGTCTATCATTTGATCCAACATAGTTTTTTTTAAACATCAATTCAGTTTAATATTCATTTAGAAAAGAAAATGCTTACTTCAACAATAAATAAGCTGAAAGTACAAATACTATTTGACCGCTTGGTGTCTGACACATGTGTGTGGTTTTTTGGGGGTTTTTTTTGTCTTGGTTATTATTATTATTATTATTATTTGAGACATAGTCTTGCTCTTTCACCCAGGCTGGAGTGAAAGAGTGAGAAACAATCCCTATTCACTGAAACCTTCGCCTTCTGCTTTCAAGCAATTCTCCTGCCTCAGCCTCCCGAATAGTGGGGATTACAGGCACCCACCACCATGCCCAGTTAATTTTTGTATTTTTAGTACAGACAGGGTTTCACCATGTTGGGCAGGCTAGTTTCGAACTCCTAACCTCAGGTGACCTGCCTGTCTCAGCCTTCCAAAGTGCTGGGATTACAGGTGAGAGCCACTGCACCTGGCCAATTTGTTGGCATTTTGGTATTAAGTTGTCTCACTTCTAGGAAACCTAAGAAGGTTTTTTGGAAAACACCTCAAAACCTAAAACATACATAATAAGCCCTTTTATGAGAGGCCAAGCTCAAGTGATCCTCCCACCTCAGCCTCCTGAGTAGTTGGTACTACAGGCACACACCACCACAACTCATAATTTTTTGTATTTTTTGTAGAGACAGGGCTTCACCATGTTCCCCATGCTGGCCTAGAACTCCTTTGCTCAAGTGATCTTCTCTCCTTGGCTTCCCAAAGTTATGGAATTACAGGCATGAGCCACCATGCCTGGTCCACATCTATAATTTTTTAAATATACCCAGAAAGTAATTGCATTTGCAATAGAATCAAAAATAATGAAATACTTAAGTATAACTAACAAAAGAAGTACACTAAAAACTATGTGATATTGTTGAAAAAATTAAGATGATTTTAATAAATTAAAAGGCATCCCATGTTCATGGATTGGATGACTTAATATTGTTAAGATGGCAATACTCTCCAAACTGATCTACATATTTAACTCAATCCTTATCAAAATCCCAGCTGCCTTCTTTTCAGATGTTGAGAAGCTTAAAATTTATATAAAAATGCAAGGGTCTCAGAATAGCCAAAACAATTTCAAAATAAGACTGGGAGTTGGGAAAGGACAGTTGACTGCTAATAGGTATGGTGCTTCTTTAAAGGATACAGAAATGTTCTAAAATTAAATTGTACTAATGTTTACATAACCCTGTAAATATACTAAAAATAAATTATACACTTTACATGGGTGAATTGTATGGTATGTAAATTATATCTCAACAAAGTTTTTTTTTTTTTTAAGTGTGCCTAAGACACTGGATTATTCATAGAGAAGATGATGTGTCTGATACTTGGGTGATATGGTTATATTCAATAGCATTAAACTATTTCATAAACAAATAAACCACAATCATACATTAATATGAATATGTGAAACTTGTACTATTAAAGTAATTTTATTTTACTTTATTTTTCTCAAAGATAAATTACTTCTTATTTTGGTACTCATCTCTTTGCAAGTTTTTAACTTGAAATGGATCTCCTTTTATTCATATCCAAAAAATCCAAGATCAGTCTCTCTCCTTTATCCTACCACTTAAAACTCTTAAAAAAAACAAAAACGAAAACCTTAATTTTAAAGTCTTTTTAGAAAGGAACATGTTTCCATTTACTGTGAGAGGCTATGCAAACAATGAAAATGAGAGAAAAAGACACTCAAGTTAGAAAAGAAATCTAACATGCAAGCTGTCTTTTCCCCAGAGACCACCCAAGTTTTTCAAATGATTTGCTTTGCCAAATAAAATCAAGATTTAAGACATTCCTTGAAAATTTCTAGTTGACTTTGTATCACAATTTCTCATATCTTCTGTCTTTTTCTCTTCTATATTCAGGAAATTTATCAGAAAATTTTTTATTTTCATGCTAAAATATTATTTCATTAAGTTATTTATATTCTATTTTTATATTATATTGAATATTATAGCAAAAGTTATCTACTGGGGAAAAAAAATCCTGGTTCATTGAAATTCAGAGGAGAAAAGCAAAAATATAAGACCTAGGTAGTATTAAGTTGATGCAAAAGTTATTGCAGCTTTTGTCATTAAAAGTAACGGAAAAAAATCACAATTACTTTTCCACCAACGTAATACTAAGAGTTGAATTCTCTATATAAAAAATATTCTTTCCCTGGATAAAAAATGTGTATATACTGCATGCTGAGTTGTAGAAAAAATGTTCTCAAACCTAATGGACAAATATCAGATCCTGGGTCTCTGTAACCTCATCAGTTAAGCAAGCAAACAGCTTTAGAATTAATTTTTGTGTTATGAGTTCTGAGTTTTTCCAGTTATATGGTTTACAGAGGTTATGTTGTACTCATTAATAGAGTTTTTCTGATAGGAGGCATATACATAACCTCTTACAAAAAGTCAAAAAAGGAAGAGGGCACCTCATCACTGGTCAGAATTCATGTGGGCCAGGACTAGAGGAACCATCAGGCACAAGAAAGAAGCAAAGTTCCAGTTTATTTGCTGATTCTTCCTGGTCCATGAGCATCTCTTTGGCACGTCACACAGACATTCTAGTAGAAAAGTTACAGTACCAAAATGTATTTTTATATTTCATGTTAATTTGATACTTTTAAAATATGGATTCCAACAAACCTCATCAAAAAGTCTGTTACCCAGATTAAAGCGGTCTGTTTACCAGGATCCATAACTCCATTGTCACCACTCCCAAAGACATGCAAACATGACTCAGCAAACCAGGACACCCAGGATTCTCTAACCAATATGGGCACAATCCATCAACATACTCCAAGTAATCGCAAGAAGCTCTCGTTATCCAAGAAAAATGCCATATGGAAAGACCAATGTTCCCTGATTAAGACAGTTTATGTGTGTTGTCAAAAGAACAGTTAGATTTTTCTTTCTACTCTGAGCCATTTTTCGTTATCTAGAGCAGGGGTATCAAATCTTGGCTTCCTTGTGCCACATTGAAAGAATTGTCTTGGGCCACACATAAAATAGCCTAACACTAACCATAGCTGATGTACACACACACATAAACCTCACAATGTTTTCAGAAAGTTTTGTGTTGGGCCATGTTCAAAACCATCCTGGGCCATGGTTGGACATGCTTGATCAAGAGTATATCTACTTCACTTCCAATTTTTAAATCTCTTTTCCAAAGAAATTTTTTTTAACCTTGAAATGCTGAAATATTATCAGCTGGTTATTTGATATCTCATTATAATCTATCATTATCTAATTTATCAAGCTGTGCTTTCTGAAGTCTCCAACCTAGGAGTAGATTTCAAAACCCTATTCTTGGCTGGGCATGGTGACTCGCACCTGTAATCCCAGCACTTTGGGAGGCTAAGGCAGGAGGACTGCTTGAGCTCAGGAATTTGAAACTAGTCTGGGCAACATAACAAGATTACCTATTAACACAGCAACATAGCAATATTATCTATTAAAAAATAAGAATAAGAATTGCAAGTAAAGCAGATCTTTGTTCTCGCCATCAAAAAATGAGAAGAAAAAAAACAAAAATAAAAAAAGAATTAAAAAGAACATTTCGATTCTTCAGGCATCAAATTCTTTTTCATCCTTGAGGGCTTTGGGAGAACAACTATCTCTTATTTTGTAAATTTTTAGATTGTGACAGATAGAAAAAAAAAAACATAAAAATTAAGACATTTGTGATTATGTAAATGACTGTAGCATTATTATTGCTGACTATGGTATAAATGCATTAAGTATTTTCTTTTAAACCAACTGACCCATCTTCATTAAGTATTTTTATAAGATTTCTGGATGCCTGTCTAGGTAAGAAAACTGTGGGATTAAAGTTAAACTTTGAAGTGTCAGCATTTTGTAGTAAGCCATGTTAACAAATATTAAAAATCATGATTCTTGTCTTCATTTGAATGCTGTCAGGGGAAGTCTTGTGTCTCTCTGTATTGTTCATGTTAAAAATGCAGATTTTCTTAGAGGACCGCAAGACACAACGAAAGATGCTCTTATGATGACTGTGATTCAAATCAGCCTTTCTCCAATATCTAAAATGCTAGCAAATGTGAGTGAATATCAGATAAATCTGCAACCACCTTTTGGTACTCCGTGATGTAACGACACAGAACACAAACCTTGATATGGAAGGTCAAATCCTACACCTGCCACATATTAATTGTGCAAATCTCAACAAGCACTTCAACTTCTGTGATCTTTGCTTTCCTCAACTATAAAACTGAAAACCAATAATAGTTTTCTCTGAACTAGATTGATCTGAGAATTGAATCCTTTAAAGAAGCAAAAGATTTTTGCTTAGGCTTGAAAATTCTAAAACCTTTAAAAATAACTATAATTATATACATACATCCCTTGGATAACAACACTGATTATTGTAAAAATGTTGATTCTTTCCTCATCAATCTAGGAGTTCTTCTATAATTTCAAAGTCTAAAGATGCTGTTTTCCTGTGATGAAATAATTCTAAAGCTTATGTATGTGTAAGGTGAACAAACTAACTACTGCACTACAGAAATCTGAACATAAAGCTTATGTGGATACAGAGAAAAACTAGATGGATAATTTGAAAAAAAAGAAAGAAAGATAGAAAGAGATGGGAGAGGACTTTCCGCAACTAGATATAAAAGTCTGTTACAGAGCTAAAAAAATGAAGGCAGTGTGCCCCTGGCATAAAATATACATAGAAAGAAAAATGTAGCATACTATTAATAGAAAACCTGAAGCTAATCTACTATAATTAATTCAAATGCCTAAGGACATTTGGAATAAGCAGAAATATTCCTGGGTGTCTCCAGCAGAAGACTACGCATTGTTTATAGCACATCCTTCTGGGTTTTCTGATGTTAGCCTTCCGCTGCCTTTGAGCTATTTTATAACTCTGTTATAGGGAATGGAAAATAAGGCAGAGAACTAATGACAATACGAAGAAATAACAATAATGCAATTGATTCTTGTCTATCGACATGCAAATGAATTCTGTTTTGTGGAGGGACAATCAATGACATGATTTGCTGAAATTAAGGACCACGCTTGGTAAAATTTCCAACCACCCAGAATGCAATCTTCTCTTAATTTACACAGCTATTGCTTTCCTAGAAACTTCACTGTACACTAAGCTAATGTGATCAATACTCTGTTTATATGTAGAGTGGAGTTAATTATAGGTTCCAATAATTACATAGAGGGGCTTCATTTATTTGAATGCCCAAGAGACTTTTGAAAATCGTGTATATCACAAAACAGGTCTTTGTTGTAGGGATACCTGGTGGATGGCAGGATCTACTATCCTTGCCCCTGTCCAATAGAACCAGTAGTGCACAACCAAAAACCACCTCTCCAAATTGCCAAGCACCCCACAGGGCCGGTACCCACCTCCTGGAAAGCCACTAGTTTATTTTATTTTATTTTATTAGACAAAGTCTCACTCTGTCGCCCAGGCTGGAGTGCAGGGGTGTGATCTTGGCTCACTGCAACCACAGCTTCCCAGGTTCAAGCACTTCTCGTGCCTCAGCCTCCCAATAGCTGGGATTACAGGTACACCCCACAATGCCTGGCTAGTTTTTGTATTTTTAGTAGAGATTGGGTCTCACCATGTTGCCCAGAATGGTCTCAAACTCGTGACCTCAAGTGATCTGCCCGCCTCAGCCTCCCAAAGTGCTGTGATTACAGGCGTGAGTCATTGCACCAGGCAAGAGAGAAATCTCTCACATGCCCCCTGTTGTCATGGCAGAATAAACACAGAAGCACTCAAGGTTGTTGATGTTGTTTTATTAGGGAAATAAGCAGTAGCTATGTGGTGACTGGAAACAAAATTCATAGAAAAGATGGGAAATGGTGCCCATTCAGGTGCAAACAAGTAGAAATACAAAGGTGGAAGCCATGTGAATACCCAGGAAACAGAACGCTTGGGATCATGACCCTCTTGGCTGGCTCAGCGAGGTAGAGTGATCCTTAAGGATGAGTCTGGGGTTGTATTTTGATAATGGCCATTTCCTATTTGGATTTTTTTAAATAAAAAGGTTTTAAATCACTGGGTTCAAAGAGGGGGTTATAGAGTCCAAAAGAGTAAGTCCTTGGACACCCAGTTGATACCAAATAGGGAGGTCTGAGAGAGAAGCAGACAGGAGTATGGGGGAAAGTCTCATTACCTGGAGAAAGGACCCAGCACTTCAATCTAGAAGCACAGTCAAGCCGGCCTTCTAGCAGCAGCATTGCTTCTGGCAGCAGCACTTCTGCTGGCAACAGCCCTTGCCACAGCCCTTGCCACAGCCACAGCCACATGAGCTGCAGGTGCGGCGGCAGCAGCAGATCACAGGGGTGCTACAGCAACCTCCACAGCAGCCTCGGCAGCAGGGGCAGCAGCTGGAGCAGCAGCCCACCCTGTAGCACCTGCAGGTGGTGCAGCTGCCACAGCCACCGCAGCCACCACAGCCACCACCACAGCCACCACCGCAGCCACCACCGCAGCCACCACAGCCACAGCAACCCATGGTGTCAGTAGAGAGTGAAGTAAGGAGGGAGGTGAAGTGAGGAGGGAGGACTCAGAAGAGGTGTGGAGGTCTGATGCCTCCTTCCACTAGGGGAGGCCCTTATGTACCATCCTGAGGAGGATGGTGATGGAGTGACCCAGGGCACATGATGAATAGCTACTTCCTTGTTACTATTTATTCCAGTGTGCTTAAGAGAATCTAGAATCCTTTCTCACTATATCTACTCTGGAAATATTTGGCTTTAAAAAAGAGTTATGTTTTAGCAGAAAATGTTCTAAAATTTTAACGCTCCTATTTACAAATTAAGAACTGGGCTTCAAAGATTAAAAAAAAAAACTCAGAAGGTGTGATATACAAAAGGGGATATGAATGCCTTCTGACTAAGTAGGAGATGGGGAGAAGAAGAAAAAGGAAGATAGAGGTAGAAGAAATATGTTGATGTGTATCTTATCCTCTTTCTGGGATGGCCTGTTCAACTTGAGAGAGTGACCCCCAAGCCTCCCTCAGATTCCATGTGGAATGGAAGAGACCCAGAACATCTCCTTGCAAAATGGAACATAGAGGACAGCTGAGGGAGCTGGCTGATGAGGTACCAGGCTGTCACTACAGCAGGAGTGAAATGATCAAGGAACCAAGGGCTCCAGAGAAGCCAGGCAGGATTAGGATCAGTGGAGAAGGCAGCCCATCTTCCAGGCTATTGGCAGCACCAGCGAGAACCAGATAGAGACTGTGTTCTCAAGGAAGGACCATGACATCTTGACTGGGGTCAGAGAAGGGATCTGTGGGCCACTTAGCTATATTCCATTATCATAGCCACAGATTGTACCTAAATATCCCTGTTGTCTTCTGCATCATTGGTTGGCAGATTGACTGGATAGGGAAATGTGTATTACTCAAGGCAAATTATCACCATCTTTAGACACACAATTGAAAGTACATGTCCTTCTGATAGGCAATAACATGAAAACATCATTCATGATACATTATGTAACCCACACCTGAGGTATTTAACTTGCAAAGAGGAAGATGTTGCCATGGATGGATAAAATAGAATTCTAAAAATTACAGAAATAACTTGTGGAGTTGAAATACATTATGTGATGTACCAACTAGATTTTCCTTTGAATTTTGAATTCTGTTCAAGTTATCATCTGTTATGGACTGAATTGTGTCCTTCCAAAACTCATATATGAAAGCCCCGACTCCCAATGTGACTGTATTTGGAGGCAGGGCCCTTAAGGACATAATTAAGGTTAAATAAGGTCATAAGGGTGGTGCCCTGATCCTACAGGACTGGGGTTCCTATAAAAAGAGAAAAAGATTCCAGAGCTGTTTCTGTCTGACAGAGCAGTAAGAAGGCCGCTGTCTACAAGACCGGAAGACAAGTCTCACCAGAACCTACTCCTGATGCCATCTTGATCTTGGACTTAGTTTCCAGAACTTTGAGAAAATGAATTTCTGTTGTTTAAGCCACCCAATCTGTTGTTATTTTGTTACAGCAGTCCAAGCTAACATGCTGTCTTCCTGGTATCTCCCGCTACAGTCCTAAAGCTTACGCCTCAATTCAGATTACAGGGAAATCTCAAGAAAGAGTGTTAGATATTTCATCAGTTTCTGAAGATAGACAAGACCTTGTCTGTGCCCTCAAGGTATTGAATGAAAAAGTATATATTACTTGACAGAAGGAGACTATAAGAACACTTGTCTGTTAAAAAAGAGATTGTGGTGTCTTTCTTAGTGACACATAAGAGTGAAGTTTCTTTTTTTCTTTCTTTATTCTTTTTTTTTTTTTTTTTT
>NW_016107372.1:3775432-3786655 GCF_001604975.1 Cebus imitator
TTTTTTGTAATTTTAGTAGAGACGGCACTTCACCATGTTGGCTAGATGGGTCTCAAACTCCTGACCTTGTAATCTGCCCGCCTCGGCCTCCCAAAGTGCTGGGATTACAGGCATCAGCCACTATGCCCAGCCTATGAAGTTTCTTATATAGTCAATGACATATTGGGTTCAAAGAAATAAAAGAAGATAATGTAAATATGACAAAGAAACACAAGACTGTCAATGGTGACCAAGAAAATTTGCAAAAGGACCAAATTTCCAGAATGTGAAGAAATAAAAAACGAAACAATTAAAGATAAAAACTCAATGGACAAGCTAAACAGATGATTAGACACCGCTGAAAAGAAATTTGGTGATGGAAAACAGCTTAATAAATTACTCAGAATTCAGCACAGAGAAGCAAAGAAATTTAAAAATATGAAAAGTAAAAAAAAACATAGTTGAAAAAGGGAAGATTGCTCACAGTGGTCTCAAGAAGAGATGTTGCTCCTTATCTTAGGAGGCATTTGGAAACATACGAACTCACTTTCATCTGAATGACAGTTACTATCTGGGAACCAGGAATATAAAATGTCCTGTAATGTAAGAAATAGTCTCAACAATAAATAATTTTCCCATTGAAATTTGCAATGATGCTTCTGTGGAAGAACGTCAACAAATGTCTAATAACTGAAACTATAGAAGAAGAGAATAAAATGGAGATGTAATATTCAAAGATAATGATCAGTAATTTTTGGAAGTAATATAAGATGCCAATGCTCAAATTCAAGTGTCTCAAAAAAATCAAGTTACATAAAAATCAAAGAAATTCCCACTATACACCTCCTGGTAAAACTAAAGAACAACAATAAAAATAACAAAAATCTAAAAATAGCCAGAAAGAAAAGGAAGATTACAAAGGAATGAGCATTAAACCAAAAGTAGATGTCTCAACCCAGTGGAAGTCAGAAGATGAAGGGATATAAATGTCAACCTAGAATTGTATCTAAAAGAAAGTCTCCTTCAAAGATTTTGGGGAAATAAAAATGTTTTCAGACAAACAAAATGGAGCATTTATGGCTAACAGACCTTCTCTGTAGGAATTTCCATCAAAAGATGTACTTCAGGAATAAGGAAATGGTCCCAGAGGGAAGGTCTGAGACCTGCAGAAGGAAGGTGTTGAACAAAGGAACGAGTGAACATGGTGATCTGGAGGTCAAATGACCACAAAACAACCACAGTAATTTCTCATCCATGGGGTAAAAAAAAAAATAGCACTAAAATACAGGGCAACCAGTGCATTTAAGTTGGAAAGGCGGCGGCCTGAGCTAAAGCAGACTAAGATCTTTGAATTATTTGGGAGGAGAATAAGTACACTGACTAACTTCGGACTTTAATAGTTAAATATGCCTGACCATTGGCTCACGCCTGTAATCCCAGCACTTTGGGAGGCTGAGGCGGGAGGATCACTTGAAGTCAGGGTTTGAGACCAGCCTGGGAGACATAGCAAGATCCCAACTCTACAAAAATTTAGAAAATAACTAAATGAAATTGATGGGAAGAAACAGAAAGCATTAATTGTTCTGTAACTATTAAAGAAATCAAATCAGAAGCTTAAAATCTTTTCACACACACAAAGAAAGAAAAGAAAGAAAGAAAGAGAGAGAGAAAGAAAGACAGAGAGAGAGAAGAAAGAAAAGAAAGAAAGAGAGAGAGAGAGAAAGAAAGAAAGAAAGAGAGAGAAAGAAAGACAGAGAGAAGAAAGAAAAGGAAAGAAAGAGAGAGAGAGAAAGAAAGAAAGAAAGAAAGAAAGAAAGAAAGAAAGAAAGAAAGAAAGNGAAAGAAAGAAAGAAAGAAAGAAAGAAAGAAAGAAAGAAAGAAAGAAAGAAAGAAAGAAAGAAAACTGGACCCAGAAAGGAATAAAAACAAGGAGTCATCAGAAAGGGTAGTTTGTTCAATTTACCAGCCTCCTGATTTCCTCACTGACTGAAGAGGGAATGGGACGGTTTGACACGGTGTTTCGCTGGAGCTGCAGGTGGATGTGTTCTGTCCATGCCACTTATTTAAGAGGTATAGACTAGTGGTTCAGACAGCCAGCTCTCCTGTCAGCCTTTCCTGCCTCAAATCCATATACCCTGCATGACTACCTGCCTGACTTTGGGAAAGTTACTTAACATCCTTGTACCTCAGTTTTCTGGCCTATAAAATGGGTGGTCTTATTTCCCGGGATCGTCGTGAAGATTAAAAGAATACTTAGCACAAAGCCGGGTGTGGTGGCTCACTTCTGTAATCCCAGCACTTTGGGAGGTTGAGATGGGCAGATCACTAGAGACCAGGAGTTCGAGACCAGCCTGGCCAACACGGTGAAACCCTGTCTCTATTAAAAATACAAAAATTAGCCAGGTGTGGTGGCATAGGCCTGTAGTCCCAGTTACTCAGGAGGTTGAGGCAGGAGAATCGTTTGAACCCAAGAAGTAGAGGTTGCAGAAAGCCAAGATCATGCCACTGTACTCAGCCTGGGTAACAGAATGAGACCACGCCTCAAAAAAAAAAAAGTGTCAGTACCATATAGATGATAAGCGAAGCCAGAACAGTGATGAAACCCCCTAGAAAGAGGTATAAAGTGAAAAGAGGAGAGGAGAGAATCAAGAATTTTTTTGTTTTGTTTTGAGACAGAGTCTCACTGTGTCACCCAGGCTAGAGTGCAGTGGCGCAATCTGGGCTCACTGCAACCTCTACCTCCTGGGTTCAAGAGATTCTCCTGCCTCAGTCTTCCAAGTAGCTGAGACTACAGGTGCCCACCACCACACCTGGCTAATTTTTGAATTTTTACTGGAGACAGGGTTTCACCATGTTGGCCAGGCTGGTCTCAGGAGTTTCCTGACCTCAGGTGATCCACCCGCCTTGGCCTCCCAAAGTACTGGGATTACAGGAATGAGCCACTGCGCATGGCTCAAAGATAGACTTTTGAAGCACAATTATTTAGAGAAGAATGAGTATGCACAGCGGTCTAAGGCGAGGGCAGAGGGAAAGCAGGAAAACAGAAAGGGTTTCTCTGCCCAGGGAAGAGAATGCTTAAAGCAAAAAGAAGTGATCAGTAGTAGCCAATGACAACGAGAAATCAAGCAACAGACTGCTGGAATGTTTTCCCCGCCCTTGCAAACATAGAGGTTATTTTTTACCTCAGCAAGAAATGTTTCTATTTAGGAGATAGGATACCTTCAGGTGAATTTTAAAATGAGAGGGAGGCAAGGAGACAGAGACAGTCAACACAGAAAACTTGCTCAGGAGGTTTGTCTTTGGTGAAGGGAAGAGAGGTCAGACTATCACTGAAGAGAGTTGCCGGGTCAAGAGAGGATTTTCTAAAATGGGAGATGTTGAATAAATTTTTAAATAAGGAGATTCAATTTAAGTAAAAGAAGTGAAATATTTATTTTTGTAAAAATAAAAAAAAAAAATGTAGTGCAAATGTGCCCAGAGAAGGAAGGAGCAGGAAAGCCAGGTCCCGATGAAGGGCCTGGCCCTAGTGAGAAGGGACAGCTGCCTTGTATCACGGAGTGGCGAAGTGGTGAGCGAAGACAGATGGACAGTAGTTTGTTGAGTTTTACTCGGGGTGGCTGGCAAAAAATTAAAGAAATACAGGAAAAGTTTTAGATTAGTCTCAAACTTTTTGGAAGGCTGAAAGGTTTTATTGGGACGGGCTGAAGGCAGCACGTCCATTAAGTTAGGGGGAAGATAGGGACGATAAGAGGCTTTCCCAGTTTAAGTCTGTTTACCCCACATCCCTTTGTCTCTACCGTTTACTCATGTAAACTTTGTGCTGTGTGGTCCTTTCAGGGAGAGATCAAAGGGGAATTACCCGTTAATAGTGTCTACTCTGGGCCCAGAACCTAAAGCTTTTATCATTCATAAAACCATTCCTTTTTTTTTTTTTTTTTTTTTTTTTTTTGAGACCGAGTTTCACTCTTGTTGCCCAGGCTGGAGTGCAATGGCACGATCTCGGCTCACCGCAACCTCCGCCTCCTGGGTTCAGGCAATTCTCCTGCCTCAGCCTCCTGAGTAGCTGGGATTACAGGCACGCGCCACCATGCCCAGCTAATTTTTTGTAGTTTTAGTAGAGACGGGGTTTCACCATGTTGACCAGGATGGTCTCGATCTCTTGACCTCGTGATCTACCCGCCTCGGCCTCCCAAAGTGCTGGGATTACAGGCATGAGCCACCGCACCCGGCCATAAAACCATTCCTTTAACCATGTTAATTATCCACAAGTATGTTGACTTAGAACCCCTGTTGTAAAATTCACACTGGATAAATGTAAAAACGGGGAGGGAGTCCTGGTCGACTGACTGCAGCTCACCCTCTGAAAGCAGCCGATGGCCATCCCTAGCCCACTCGAATCCTTGTAATGGTGTGAGAGTACATTTATTCATCCGTAGTTGAGTGAGGTTCTGCAGGCCAGACCTCCACAGGTGGTGGTTGATGTTTCAGTAATTTGCATTTTCCTGGAAGCTTGAGGGAGATGGCATTTGGTGGCTTCCTTTTTCTCTATAAAGTAGGTTATTGTCTCTGGGAAGGAAGGTAGAGTCGGGGGATTAGAGGACCGAGAAATCCAGACGGAGTGTGATATGGTCAAGGTGGAGAGTAGTAACCAGCCACCTAGAGAAACCTCACAGGTCTGCCTGGTTAAATCCCACTTGAGGCTGGTGATTGTGAGCTTAATAGGAATTATTTTTGCTTTGTTTTGTGGCTTTCTCTAACAAGCCGATCAAAGATTTTACCTGGAATTGTTTTTTTTTTTTTCCACACAGATGTGACTGAAACATGGGCAGGCCCCAAAGCTTTGGGCATCAGTGTGATTGCTGCCGAGGAAATAAGGGAAGTGAAGAAAGGACAGGCAGGGAGGTTGGGAGGAGAATAAGAATGTCCTGATAACACTGAAGAATGGTCCCGTGGAAGTAGATGATCGAGTAAGCAAGAAGAGGAGATCCTGGTAGACACAGCCAGGTGACACACTTCCTTACACTGGAGGGAGGACAGGATGCGGCCACGAGAATCGGGAGCTGAGGTAGCATGCAAAAGGAGTCTAGAAATGAGGGGATTGAGGAACGAGAAAGACAAGATGTATCACATATGGATATTGAAAAACTGCAAGATAATGGCAGGACCTAGGATGGAGAATTGATGCCGAAGAGTTTGATGACTGAGGAAGACAGACCAGGGAGTCAGTGGATGTCAGCACCGAGGAGACAGAGCTCTAGCTGACTGAGTTTCAAATAGATAAACATTTTCATTTTCTCCCAAGGAGTTGGGAATAATTATTTGGAGGCAGCAATGAGAAGCAAGGACAATATCAAGTACCACATCTAAGTTCCCAGGATCATAGCTAGAAAATGATGATGCTGACATGAACTCAAGAACTGAAAAAGAGGCTGGGTGCAGTGGCTCACACCTGCATTCCCAGTACTTTGTAAGGCTGAGGCAGGTGGGTTGCTTGAGTCCAGGTGTTCGACACCAGCCTGGGAAACACGGAGAAACCCTGTTTCTACTACAGAAAATACAAAACTTAGCCAGGCACAGTGGCTCATGCCTATAGTTCCAGCTACTTGGGAATTTGAGGTAGGAAGATTGCTTCAGCCTGGGGAGGTCAAGGCTGCAGTGAGCTGGGAACACATCACTGCACTCTAGCCTGTGCAACAAAGCAAGACCCTGTCTCAAAAAAAAAGAAAAAGAAAAGAATCTGAAAAGGCAGCATTATCACTCTCCTTGTTAGTTGTGGGGACTTGCTTCCATCTCCCTTCTCCTTTAAGACCATCTGCCTCCACGTTTGTTTTCCTCTTAGTCACCTTCTCCCTCTAAGAAGACTGTTGTCCTTTCAAATCCCCATCAGGTGGGAGATTCTGTTTATTCTACGAGATTTATTTCTTCTGACTTTCTCCCACCAGATTTAGAGGACAGATGTGCTAGAGTAAGCAAAGAGGTGAGAAAAGACAGAGGAATGTCAACATCTGCAGGTCAGCAAAAACGGTACTGGGTCTCCGAAAAGCATGAGGAAGAAAGACTGGAAGTTCAGTTCCAAGTTCAGCCTTAGAGTTGTGCAACAACATGTGGTCAGACGAGACAGAAATATAATGGAAGAAAAAAGAGGGTGGGCTTTCTGAGCACAGAAAATGGCTGACCCCTTGTAAGGCTCAATAAGTCATTTCATCATTTATTTGCGCAGGAAAGACCTAGGAAACCTCAGAAACATTCCACAGAAAAGAGCATCTCCCCACTTTCTGTGAAGTCAAAGTAGATGGGAAGAGGCCAATGCCAATTCAACCACTGACAGGTTTTTCTCCTTGTCAGCATTGTTCTTTGTGGGTGTAATTCAGTTTCTGACTGTCATTGCCACCTACTCCATTTAAGTGAGAGTTTGGTTGATATAAATTGGAACAGTAATAACTTTACATCAGGGAACACAGCAATTCATCTAACGGGTCTCCAAAAAGGGCAGCCTTCATCTGGGTCCACTTTGTGCAGGGCAGAGAGGGTGGCAGCCAATGTAATGTGATCTGGAAGGTCATCCCTGTAAAGCTGCCCCCCCCCCCACCCCCGAGAGCTGGATTTCACCCAAGGCTACTCACTCTCTCCCGATAAGCATCCAACCTTCCTTCAAAGTGACATTACCCAGAGGACTAGCTGATCGTGGCTAGAGAGTAAGTGTAAATGAATTTATCAAAACACATTTATCCCTCACTGTAGACAGGATTGACTCCCATTTAAGAATATCAGAAGGCAGGTGTTTTAACACATCGGTTGTTTAGCACATTACGTTTCTTTTTAGGCTTTCTTTTATATCTAAGACCACACACACTCCACTCCTCATCCCCACTGCCTGGAGTTCTGCAGGGGAGGAGGGGCCTTGCGGCTCCCAGAGAGACAATGAAACCCTGTGATGCTCAGTGGGGGAGAGGAAGGTGGGCCTTATGGAAGGTGTGTGAACTTCAAAAACTCTTTTGAAAGGTCCTGTGCTTCATGTCTGTTGGCATCACCACCACCGCCACCTTCTAGAGTCTTCTCCTTCCTTTATGGAAGCAACCTGGGATGATGTTGCCTGGATTCCCTTCCCTGTATGACTGTAGGTCAGTCTGACAATGAGAAGCACTTCTGTGAAATTTGGAGAGTGGAAAATTAAAATGGCTGGTGTTCTCCAAGGCAGTTAGTTACCTTAATTACAATCAAACCCAGTGTAGAATTCCTTCTCAGAGAGGCCTTCAGGTAAGTATAAATATCCCCTATCTTAATAATATTGAAATTCAAACTCCCTGAGGCCTAGAAGGATATTCTCTAACATAACCAGAGTATATAAAAATAAAATACCATTACATTTAAAAGGCAAAAGATTTACACAATCTGAAGAGAAACCAGAGTATACAATATCATTACATCTAAACAACTATAGAAAGTATCAGATGTTGCGCTTCCATTATTTTATCTTATTTTATTTTTTGAGACAGGGTCTCACTCTGTCACCCAGGCTAGAGTGCAATGGCAAAATTATGGCTCAACTTCCCAGGCTCAGGTGATCCTCCCACCTCAGCGTAGGTATAGTGTAGGATGAGGTACAATGTAGTTCTCAGTACAGTGTCGGACTAGGTATAGTCCTAGTCCTATAGCTAGGACCACAGGCACCCGCCACTACATCTGGCTAATTTTTGTATTTTTTGTAGAGATGACATTTTACCATGTTGCCCAGGCTGGTCTTGAACTCCTGGCTCAAAAAAATCCACCCTCCTCAACCTCCCAAAGTGCTAGGATTATAGGTATGAGCCACTGTGCCTGGCCAGATATTGCACTTTTAAACCCAGAAGTGCAAGTGGAAATTGTTAGAAACAAATTTTCGGTGCTGCAAAAGAAATAGCACTCAAACATAAATTTTCTCAGCAAGGCAAATTTACTTCTATAGAAGGGTGCAATCCTGGATGGGGCAATGGCAAGAGCCCACTGAACAGAGGAGGGAAGCTGTGTTCTTATTCTAACACAGCTAGTCCCTACTGCTGTGTCATTCCCCTATTGGCTAGGGTTGGACCACACAGCCTAAGCTAATTCCAACTGGCTATTATGAACAGAGCAGGGGTCGGAGCCAGAGTGGTGGGGTGAGCAGTTTTGGCATGTAGGAAGGTTACAGAGCATGTGATTAAGGATGACACAGACAGAGCAGGTGACTGAGGATGACTAAGGACTCTATGTGAGTATAGAGGCTAAGAAGGGTTTGTTTACTGAAACCAGAGGCAAGAAGGCGTAAAGAACAAGGAAGTTAAAATTTAAAATGGAGAACAAAGAACAGGCAAACGGAACATATTGACATTCGTTCTTTGAAGAGGAACTCAGAACTCATTGTACATAACAATTTTCTCCTCTTAGATTTTTAAAGGAAGTTAACAGGCTAAACTTTGAATAGGAATTTATTGTATCCTACAAAATTTTTCTATATATGTATATAATGTTCAGATTATCTGGGTACCATTAGAACCACTTAATAAAATATACCAGTTTTTACCATTTTAACATATTTAACATTATTATATATATAATGTGTTATGTATACTTATATATCAATATATTGGTTCCATTTCTTGGGAGAACTCTGGCTGATAGAATAATCAATCTTATGTTATATGCTTTGAAAATATTAATTCATCCAGTATATGTTCATTGACTACTAGGAATACAGCAGACACCAAGATGGATAAAGTCCCTTCTGTTCTAGCTCTTCTATTTAGAGAGAAGAAACAAACAAAAATAATTAAGCATATAACAGGTGGTGACAAAGCAAGGTACAAAAATAGAGAGTGACTCAAGGAGGCCCATTTTGGAGAGTGGTCTGGGAGGTCCTCTTTGACAAGGTGGTATCAAGCACTCTGCATGCATTGATGAGGCATGACTGCAGGTGCCTGGAGTAACAGCATTCCAGCAGGTGGAAGAGAAAGACCCAAGGCCCAAAGAGGGTGTGCATTTGACTCATCTTGATATTGTCATTGCACACAGAACTGTGGGTAATAATATTTTGGTCCTACAGAAAGTACCCTGGGCTACAGTCCAGAGACAAGTCCTGTCACCACATTTTCTCTTCCAGTTTTTAATTCCTTATGTAAAAGATGAAGAATCAGGACCAGGTAGATGTTTCCTATCCAAAATACCCAAAAGGAATTCCTCCCACAGCAGTCCTGCCTTGCACATCCTCCTCCCAGTGGTTTCCAACGTACAAATACAGGCTCTGAAGAACATTCCATAAAGGAGTCTGTGTAACTTAAACTCTGTGTTTCCAGTTTTATTTTGTCTCAAACCCTATTTCTATTATTAACAAAACTAGAGTTGTTGAAAACACATTTAGAAACAGTGGGCTCAAAGAGCAAATTTATCTCATTCTAATGTCCTCTGAATAATGAGAAATAAAATTGTGCACCTCAACAGCCTCAGCTCTCCAGCTAATAAGTATATATGACTTTAAAATAAAAAGACAGGCTGGAGCAGTGGCTCAAGACTGTAATCCCAGCACTTTGGGAGGCTGAGGTGGGCAGATCACCTGAGGTCAGGAGTTCGAGACCACCCTGACCCACATGGTGAAACCCCGTCTCTACTAAAAATACAAAATTAGCCAGGTGTGGTGGCACACGCCTGTAATCCCAGCTATTCATGAGGCTGAGGCAAGAGAATCACTTGAACCTGGGAGCCAGAGGTTGCACTGAGCCAAGATCGTGCCATTGCACTCCAGCTTGGACAAAAAGAGTGAAACTCTGTCTCAAAAAAAAAAAGTAAATAAAATAAAAAAGGAGAGAGAAAGCAAACTTTAAACTTCTCTTTAGCAGCAGAATCTTTTTTATCTACTAATGCCTACATGAAACATTTGTAAACGAAATATAAAACTTCCACCTGGATTCAGTGTGGAGTCAATCAGCATTCCATCATAGTAGCCGTGATCACACTGCCCTCTAGTGTAACCCTTGGAGGAAGTACAGCTAAAATGACTACAGAAACCTCTTTCAAACTTTCAGCCTAAGAGCTGGCCAAGATGGCTGTAAGCTACGCAGTGGTTCTAAGATGAGATCCACAACCAGCAGCAGCAGCAACACCTGGGAATTTGTTTGAAACAAAAAAATTTGGTTTCACACCCTCCCCACAAGTTCCACTGAGTCAATAACTGGGGATGGGCTTAGCCAAGCAGTCCTTAATCCCTTCAAATGAGGAACAAAGTCACGGTTCAGCCCAGCACCCACAGGTTGGGGTAGTGCTTCTTTTTTTTTGAGCTGGAGCCTCAGTCTATCACCTAGGCTGGAGTGCAGTGGTGTGATCTTGGCTCACGGCAACCCCCACCACCCAGGTTCAAGCAATTCTCCTACCTCAGCCTCCTGAGTAGCTGGGACTACAGGCATGTGGCACCATGCCTGGCTAATTTTTGTATTTTTTAGTAGACATGGGGTTTCACCATATTGGCCAGGATGGTCTCGAACTCCTGACCTCGTGATCCACCTGCCTTGGCCTCCCAAAGTGCTGGGATTAAAGACATGAGCCGCCGTGCCCAGCCGGGGGTAGTAATTTTTTGTGCCATGTTCTGTTCAATTGAGAACAAAAAAGCAGACTCAGGGCAGCCTATTGAAAACCAAAAAGTTCATAAACAGAAGAGTTTCTGTGCTTAGCATTTGTTCAGCAGTTTTCATTTGATGCTGTGCTTTCAGACTCAATAGGAGTTACATCCACCCCAACAATAAATTCCGCTAGACTCAATTTCACTGTAGCACTGCCAGGAATAACAAAAGGTTCTAGAATAGACCTAGTCATCTTTTCTTTGAAAATTTCTGCAGGCGGGGGTAATGCTAGTTGTGAAAAACAAGTTTGGTATTGAGAAGTAGAGATGAAAATTCTGTAAAGCTATCTGTGCTTAACACATATACAGATTAGTATTTTCAGATCAAGTGCTTGTTCTGGCAGGCCGTGTGGCAATTATGCTCTGTTTGTGACGGGGAGACTGGATAAAAGTGCATGCACGGATCAGTGCAATTTCCCCATAACTACAATAAGAAAAAGGTATCTTTCTTCCTTCCAGTCATCCTTCTTCTCCAAATGCTGCCTGAGCACGGAGGGTGGATGAAGGATCTGTCAGCTGAAAGCATGGATCCTTTGGAGCATCAGCCTCCCACACTCCAGGCATCTTCATTCCTACCATGTTACACTTGTTCCCAAACATGATGACTTGATAAAAAAGAG
>NW_016107372.1:3786885-3797547 GCF_001604975.1 Cebus imitator
GAAAGAAAGAGAAAGAAAGAGAAAGAGAGAAAGAGAGAGGAAGGAAGGAAGGAAGGAAGGAAGGAAGGAAGGAAGGAAGGAGGGAGGGAGGGAGGGAGGGAGGGAGGGAGGGAAGGAAGGAAGGAAGAGAAAGAAAGAAAGAGAAAGAAAGAAAGAGGAAGGAAGGAGGAGGAAGGAAGGAAGGAAATTACAAATTTCATATAAAAATGTATAAATTTTTAAATAGTCTTTATTTGATTGTAATTTACTTTATATAGATTCCCCCTGCTGAGATGCAAATGTTTGTAACCATTTCTGTATTTTGTATAGGTCTCTATTGGGCCAGCAGGGTGGTGGCCCTGGCCTGGGGAGGTCCTGTTGGCTGTGGTCTCTGCATCCAGCGTTCCAGACTTTAAGTCATCCTTCTTAATTGTATTGTCTCTTTCAGTCCAGACTGGCAATGTTTCTCCTGGTATAAAATTCTCAAAAGCCTGGTCAACCTCCCAAGGAATTCATAGTGATCTAAGCCTTCGGACAAGAGGGCCCTACACAGATCTTTCTTGAACAACTGCATCTCTATTCCTGGCTTCTGATGAGATAACCGATTGGATCCACAAGCCACATACCTCATTTATTTAGCAAACACTTGTTGAGCCATACTTGTGACGTTCCTATAGTATACGATTTGGACAGGTGGAGAATATTCCAAATCAGTTTCTGCTTCCTTTTTGCTTAGCAGTTCCTTCTTCAGGTTATCTCTTTCTTCTCACATTTTATTACAAGCAGCAAGGAGAAATCAGACTTCCTTTTTGCACACTTTGCTTGGGAATCTCCTCAGCTAAATATCCAAGTGCATTATCACTTACAAGCTCTACTTTGCTTCCAACAGCACAACATAATACAGCCAAGTTCTCAGCTACTTTATTGCAAGGATAAATCACCTTTCCCTCAGTGTTGAATAAAAGTTCCTTCTTTCCATCTGAGGCCTCACCAGAAACACCTGTAATGCTCGTAATTCTAGGGACATTCTGTACATGGTGGTACATGTATTCTCTAAGACAATAGATGCTTTCTCTGTAGCTCTCCTCTCTTCCTTTTGAGACCTCATCAGAATTGTCTTTTTTTCCCCCTGAGATGAAGTCTTGCTCTGTTGCCCAGGCTGGAGTGCAGTGGCAAGATCTTGGCTCACTGCAACCTCTGCCTTCCGAGTTCAAGTAATTCTCCTGCCTCAGCCTCCCAAGTAGCTGGGATTACAGGTACGCCCCCATGCCTGACTAATTTTTGTATTTTTAGTAGAGATGGGGTTTCACCATACTGGCCAGGCATCAAACTCCTGATCTCGTGATCCACCCGCTTTGGCCTCCCAAAGTGCTGGGATTGCAGGCATAAGTTACCGCGCCTGGCCCAGAGTTGACTTTTATGTCTGTATGTCTACCAACAATCTCTGACACGTGATCTAGGCTTTTTCAATCAAGTGCTTAAAACACATCTAGCATCTACCCATTACAGAATTACATATTTGGTTACAACATGGTGCAAAAAATTACAATCCCCTGACAGAATTACATATTTGGTATAGCCACACCCTACTTTTCAGTACCAAAATTGCTATCAACAATTCATTGAGCCTTGTGATTTCCTGGGTGACAGAGAAACAGGCTGTTGGAACGAGTCCGTAGTCCTAACTCATGGCATCCAAATAGCAAGATCTGTGACACTGACTACTGAGAGTGAACTAGGAGGATGCCTCATCACCATTAAAAATGGTGAGACTACATAGTCAGTGGGAGTTAACCAACATTGCCTGGAAAAACGGGCAGGCCAAGGTTCAGATGGGAAATGTTGGCATGGAATGTTAATTTAAGTAATCTGGATAAAAAATACTTTTAATGCTGAGAGGCATGAGTCATGAGGAACTAGAATACAGGAATCACTTCTTTCAACTCTTTAAAAAGTACGTATGGTAAATATTTGCTGATTTACACTATGTAGAGAAGAATCAAAATGGGGAAGAATGTGGGTGAAAAGCGTGTATTTTGAGCAGAATCTGATGAAGCTGACCAAGGGTTCCCTATGGAAGGAACTATGGAATGAAGGACTAAAAATTTGATTAAAGGGCAGATAAGAATGATTTGTTACTATTCTTACATAAGTTAATATTTATTAAGTACTTTCAGACAATGTAATTCCTTAAAGAAATGGCTCTCCTTGCAACCTTAATTAAGTTATAAATTTACTTTTTCAATCTCTCCTTATTCTTCCAGCATAGCCTTGAAATTGATTTTGTAACCTTTTTCATTGATTTTTGCATAGATAATCAACAATCTATATTAGCTGGGTCTGACATTATGAGCTTTTATTTTATCACCAATTCATTGGTCCTTGTGATCTTCTGGGTGACTGGGACTAGACCAGATTTTCAAAGAAAAGCAAGGGAAAGACAGCCGTATTTATTGTATTAGGTGCTGCTTGGATTCCTCCCCTATTGATCTTATTTACTTCTTACAAACAAGATGGTGGGTAATTTTTATCTTCTTTTAATCAGTGGGACTCAGAAAGGTTAAGGAGTCTGAGTAAGGTCAGCTAGCTGTGATTAAGTACAACAGGAAAAAAAAATCTCATGGCCACATCACAGTAATAGCTGGGATGTTTATGAATTACCAAGCTCCTCAGAGCAGCCCACCAGCTCTGCAGTAGCCAGAGCCCCCAAGTTCCAGGATTCCCTGTATATAGCAACACTAGGATGGATCAGTGTCCCAGACCAGAAGTCCACTGCTTCCATGGCACCCAACTTCTTTGCAAAGGTTAGAAATTTGCATTCTAACATAATTAGGAGCAAGTCAGAGCATTTCTTCAGTGACATTTTAACTGGTTTTCCAATGACCTTTGAAGCAGAGGTTAAACATTAAATAAAAACTAACACCTGCTTGATATATTAAAAAGTATGCCACTGGGATAACATGGGATTGTAAATTCACTGTTTGTCTTTTTTTTTCCCCCATGGTTATAACTCTGCCTTTAACTGTAAAAATAGGAAATATGCCTTGAAGTTAGCAAAACAGCCCTAGAGAAGGAGTGTTTGAATCTTTCAGGCTGAGTTTTTTGTTCCCTTCCATCTCAGAGAGACCAATGATCAAGAAATATTGTACTATTTATGTTTTCAAAGCTTTTCCTAGGTACAGTAGTCTTTCGTTTTCTGTAGTCCATAGGGAAAACCATTCAGTTCAGAGGGGCTGTGTAAGCAGAATGCTAACAGATTAAATAAATACATACCACTCACCATCTTTTTATAATAAATGAAGATACTAGCAGGGGGCAAACTTGGTGCCCATCCTAATCAGAGTCATGGAAATCTCACACTGAAGAGGATTTGTCATAGCTATTTCTCCATGTGATCACTCATTCTTTGAGTCTTTTCATTGTGCTGGTGATGAACTTCCTAATGTAGTTGAACCAACCCACCCAACCATTTTGAGTTACACATTCTGCTGCTAACATTAGGGGAGGAATCAGGAGTTATTTCCAATGTAAAAACCGAAAGCATGGTCTCTCCTGGGTCTCAAAAATGGTGAGTGATGTTTTGTCCCAGCCTGATTCAGAAAGAGGATTTAAGATTTCCTGGCTAATTTTGGAGGTTTTATTTGAGACAGGGTCTCACACTATTACCCAGGCTGGAGTGCAATGGCGTGATCATACCTTCCTGCAGCCTCCATCTCCTGGGCTCAAGTGATCCTCCCACATTGGCCTCCCAAAACTCTAGGATGATAGGTGTGAGCCACTGCACCTGGCCCTAGAAATCATTTTTACTCTGTATTTTATTATTAGTAACCCAGGAATTAATGTTCTCCAAAATACACCTGTAAAAACTGCAATGGATCAGGTGACAAGAAATTATGGATTTTTATAAAGTATGCAATTATTTAATATCTCACTTTCCAGAGGATTATTTCCAATAAATACAAGTTTCCTCTGGCTATTCCCCTTAACTGCCAGCAGGACTAATCAGTGTAAATAACAATCTCAGTTGCTAAACTCACTTAAAACTTAGTGGTTTCAGGCTCCAGCACATGCCTGTGGCTTAGATGAGCTGGATGATGACCAGTCCCTCCCCTCTTTGTAGATGGATCCTGTCTCATCCATGGCCACAGAAGCTGGATGTGGATTCCTACACGGAGACTGGAATGTAACCCACGTTATACACCTGCTACCATGAAGGCGTTATGGCAGGAAATTTCCTCACGACTGTGCCTGTGTGATGCACATTACAATCTCCCTCTTCAGATAAGGAAAACTGAGGCCCCGAGACACAGAGAAACTTGTACAGGATCCTACGACTTGAAATAGTGGTTTAGAGATTTAAATTTACTCAACTACAATCTCCATGTTCTCCCCACCAGTAAATCCTCTTTTCCATATTCCAAAGCTGTTTTAAGAGTAAATAACCAACACATTCTTGAGAATCAATGGTGGCTTGTAGTTCTCATTCCAAAGAATAACTTTAAATAAGTTAAACGCTTGGAAAACATATCATTTGACTTTTTATGGTCAGTTAAAAAAGTCTCGTTCAATGACTGTACTTTCAACAAGCACTTCTAGGTTACCTATTTTTGTTTGTTTGTTTTTGAGACGGGGTCTTACTCAGTTGCCCAGGCTGGAGTACAGTGGTGAGATCTTGGCTCACTGTAACCTCTGCCTCCTGGACTCAAGCGATTCTCATGCCTCAGCCTCCAGAGCAGCTGGGACTACAGGCATGTGCCACCATGCCTGGCTAATTTTTGTATTTTTAGTAGAGACAGAGTTTTGCCATGTTGGCCAGGCAGGCATCAAACTCCTGGCCTCAAGTGATCTGCCTGCCTTTGCCTCCCAAAGTGCTGGTATTACAGGCTCAATACCTTTGATGGGTCAGAAACTATGCTAGACTCTAAGGTGACAAAGCTGAATCCCTGCTCTCCAGGAGATCCCAGGCTAGTGGTAAGATGTGCGTGTCAACACATCAATACCTTTCAAAGCCATCAGTACTGCAAATTGTATAGCTTACGATTGATGACTGCGTAGTGTGTGGCAGGCATTGTTTTAACATGTACTAGCAAATGGAATCCTCAAAACATATTATCATCCCCACTTTACAGATGAGGAATCTGAGATATAAGGAGGTCCAGTAACTTGCCAAAGGTCACATGTTTCTAAGTAGCAGAGAAGGATTTTGACCTGATTGTCAGACTGCAGAGTCCATGGTCTTAAATGGCATGCCAGAGCTGGACTGAGATGAGGTCTAATGGAAAGAGGGGAGGAGATGGAGAGGGTCAGGGAGGCTCCAGGAAGGAAGTGGTGAACGACCGAGTGGATGAGACCTCACCTGGAGCTGCTGGAGCCTTTCTATCTATAATAAAAGGTGCCCTCGACCAGGCGCAGTGGCTCACGCCTGTAATCCCAGCACTTTGGGAGGCCGAGGTAGGCAGATCATGAGGTCAAGAGATCGAGACCATCCTGGCCAACATGGTGAAACCCCATCTCTACTAAAAATACAAAAAAATTAGCTGGGCGTCATGGCGCATGCCTGTAGTCCCAGCTACTCGGGTGGCTGAGGCAGGAGAATTGCTTGAACCCAGGAGGCGGAGGCTGCAGTGAGCCGAGGTCGCATCACTGCACTCCAGCCTGGTGCCTGGTGAGGGAATGAGATTCTGTCTCAAAAAAATAAAAAATAAAAATAAATAAATAAATAAAAGTTGCCCTCATCCCACCTGCCATCAGCCAACCCGTAGGCTTCTCATTCTGAACATAAATTCTTAGGTTTCAGTATGGCTACTTTTCAGTGTAGGTACATAGTGGAAAAAAATTGTAACGGGGGCCAAAATATCAACTTAGAAAATTACTTCTAACTGTCGTATTTGAATTTTATCTGTGACATGATCTTGTTTAGGTATCACATAATTCTTCTTTTAGAAATAGGTACTAAAAACAAAATTGCCTGGATGGCCGTCTTAGCCTCCTGAGTAGCTGGGATTATAGGTATGCACCACCAAACCTGGCTAATTTTTCTATTTTTTGTAGAGACAGGGTCTTACTATGTTGCCCAGGCTGATCTCAAACTCTTGGACCCAAGCATCCCCCCACCTTGGCCTCCCAAAGTGCTAGGATTATATTCATGAGCCACTGCACCCCTTCAAAAATATAAATTTACAGCAAAAATGGAATGAATGCAATGCAGCCTTACTTAATCTTTCAGCTGTACAAAAACAATACTCCAGGGCTTTAGTGCATATTATCATTAACCTAAAATGAAGTCATCCCCACTAAAGAGTATAAGTCTGGCCGGGGGCAGTGCCTCATGCCTGTAATCCCAGCACTTTGGAAGACCAAGATGGGCAGATCACCTGAGGTCAGGAGTTTGAGACCAGCTTGGCCAGTATGGTGAAACCCCCTCTCTACTAAAAATACAAAAATTAGCTGGACATGGTCGTGGGCACCTGTAATCTCAGCTACTGGGGAGGCTGAGGCAGGAGAATGGCTTGAACCCTGGAGGCAGAGGTTGCAGTGAACTGAGATCATGCCATTGCATTCCAGCCTAGGCACCAGAAGGAGACTTTGTCTTAAATAAATAAATAAATAAATAAAAGTCTTAGGGGATAAAATGAAATTTGGTGGGGAGGGTGGGGCAGGAGAAAAGTTACTGACAACCATGTGAAAAGTCCCCTGATGATTTTCCCCTCTTTATTATAAACATTAAGTCTGTTTTTAACTTTTACTACGGTCACAAGAATAAGAAGCTTCTAAGTCAGTGCTTCTCAAAGTGTAGTCTCTGAACCAGCATACCAGCATCATCTAGAAATTTGTTAGAAATGTAAATACTCAGACCCCACCCCACATGTATTGAATCTAAATGTCTGTTTTTTGTGTTTTTTTTTGTTTTGTTTGTTTTTTGTTGTTGTTGGAGTTGTTGTTTTTTTGAGATGAAGTTTCACTCTTGTTGCCCAGGCTGAAGTGTAATGCCACAATCATAGCTCACTGCAGCCGCAAACTCCTGGGCTCAGCCTCCCAAGCAGATAGGTCTACAAGTGGCAGGCTAATCTTTACATTTTTTTTTTTAAGAGAGAGGGTCTCACTATATTGTCCAGGCTGGTCTTGAACTCCTGGGCTCAAGAAATCCTCCCACTTTGGCCTCCCAAAGTGCTGGGATTACAGCCATGAGCCATCACACGTGGCCAACCCATTCTCTTATTTTGCCTCTCTTTCCTAGCTACGATCTACATTCACCCACCTCACACCAAGTAGCTTTTGCCTTCTAAAGCAATCCGCCATTTTTCCTCACAATAAACACCAGTACATGCCATTAGGTACAAACTGGTTTAGCTGGAAGCTATCATTGGGCTGGATTCAAACACCAGAGATTGTCACGAAAAGCCTATCTGGCATACAGCTCTTCCCATGTTAGCGATTATATCAAAAAGCCAAAAACAGCAAGAATAAACTTTTACCCAACTTGAAGTGTGCTTGGGTCAAAGTCTACCTGGGAACCCAAAGAGTGAGGGCACAGATTAGGTCATAGCAAAGGGCATTCTCAGGCTTAGTAAGTCTATGGGTTTATTTCAGTTGTCTAGAAATTCAGAGGACAGGGGTTTGAGGAGGCCTAGCCCAACCGCCTGCATGCCATCCTCCACCCTCTGTGCATTCCCCTTATAGCAAATGAAATAATCACTACATTTCATGACTGTCAAATATCCTTTTAATTCTGAGTCCAAATAAATTGTTTGGTGATGTTGAAAAAAAAAAAAAAAAAAAAATAATCACTACAGGTGGGCTCAGATAACTGGCTAATGCCACCAGTTCCAAGAGAAGCTGTGGCCAAAATTGACTTGACTGAGAGAGCTACTAAGTAGTTTCTTATGATTTCTTCAGGGCAGCCCAGAAAAGAAAAGCCAAGAAAATGGAAGAGTAGAAGACAAACTCACACACATTTCCTTCTCTGACATTCAACATCAAACTGGTCATTTGTTCTGTATTTTCCTGATCATGGCGATGGTATCGCAATGGGCTGCTCATTTTCATACTGTTAAATATCAAAGGTGAAGAAGACAGTCAGGTTCTTCCAGTACTGAAACACCCTTCTTAACCTTTTGGTTCTGATTGGGAAGAATAAACTATTTTGTTATGTGCTAGCAAGCAATGGTATCTGAGCAGCCCTAGATTGTTCCAGAAATCTTGTCAAGTGTAAAAAAGATTAATGTATCCATTATGACCTCTTCTGGCCTCCATAGTTTATTGCAATCAAATTACATTTACAAAGTTTAAAAGGCAGATCACCAAGACAATAGCTGCTGTGTTTTTTACACCTGGAAGTATGAATTCACACCTTATGAATATCTGTCATTCAATTTGTTTCCCTGAATTTCAGTTTCCCATTGCTTTCCAATGTATTATTAAAAACTCATGTAAACCATGAAACTAGACCCACTTTGGCAAAGGCCACGCTATGATTCCTGGGGTTGATACATGTCATCTTGATGATGTTAAGTGTCAGAGGCCCAGGGTGTATTTCACGTCCTGATGTTTTTTGTCTTTGCACTCTCCCCAGTTAATCCTGCAGATGACATATGAGATCTTCCCTGTTCGGACATACTCCCACCTGGTGCTGCTGCTGCCTGTGTTTGTCCTCACCGATTACGTCTGCTACAAGCCAGTCATCATCTTGCAAGGCATTAGCTTCATCATTACCTGGCTGCTGCTCTTGTTTGGCCAAGGAGTGAAGACCATGCAGGTTGTAGAGTTCTTCTACGGGATGGTCACCACTGCCGAGGTGTTCTACTATGCCTACATATACAGCGCGGTCAGCCCTGAGCACTATCAGAGAGTGAGCGGCTACTGCAGGAGCATCACGCTTGTCGCCTGCACAGCAGGGTCCATGCTGGCCCAACTCTTGGTATCCCTGGAGAACCTGTCGTACTTTTACTTCAGCATCATATCCTTGGTCTCTGTCTTCGTGGTCTTCCTTTTCTCACTTTTTTTTTTAACCACTGCCCAAGAACAGCATATTTTTTATGCAAAACCCTAACAAGAAGCTCCTCAAAAGCCACCAGGAGAGGATGCCATCTTGGAGGAATCTCACAAGGATCACAAAGCAGTTCACTCAGAATTATTCACCGTTTCAGAGGACCCGGATGCCAGCAGTGGAGCAGCCCAAAGCCTAGCAATGTGGTTTGGGAGATTTTGTGCAGTGGTCCCGGGATCTGCAGGAGTGTTACTCCTCAAAGCATCTTCGTTACTGGCCTCTGTGGTGGGCTTTTTCCATAGGAGGTTTTAATCAGATTTTAAACTATGTTCAAATCCTATGAGATTACAAGGCACCATCTCAAGGTTTCACAATACATGTATTAGTCTGTTTTCATGCTGCTGATAAAGACATGCCCGAGACTGGGTAATTTACAAAAGAAAGAGCTTTAACTGACTCACAGTTCCACATGGCTGGGAGGCCTCACAATCATGGCAGAAGGCAAAGGAGGAACAAAGTCACGTCTTACACGGCAGCACACAAGAGAGAATGAGAGCCAAATAAAAGGGGAAACCCCTTATAAAACCATCAGATCTCGTGAGAGTTATTCACTACCACGAGAACAGTATAAGGGAAACAGCCCCCATGATTCAGTTATCTCCCACCAGGTCGCTCCCATAACACATGAGAATTATGGGAGCTGCAATTCAAGATGAGATTTGGGTAGGGATACAGTCAAACCCTTTCAATATATAAAGGAGCAGTAGAAGCCCTTGAAACCTTTGGGTTTCAAAGTGTATATAATATGTATATAAGATTTTATCTCATCAATGTGCAGAAAATGTGTTGCTCTATTTTGCTAAGATATTCCATGGTAAAAAATTAAGCCTGTTTGGAAGTAACTCCAATCAATGCATTTCAGTGCAATAGAGCTCTAAAAAACTAAGATAGTAAGAACCGATATTACAAGACCTAAGCTAGGACAAGTATACAACACGTATTTAGTTGGCATTTTTGCTGCTTATAAAGAAGCTAGTGAGTAGATTTAAAAAAAAAAACACTGGGTTCAATTTTTTATCTAGGTTCTATTATCTGCCAAGCAGGCAAAGCAATGAAAATTCTAGCAATCCATTTTCTCTTCTCTTAAAAGGCCAGAACAATATCTGCTAGTTTATTTAGTTCATTTCACAGAATTGCTTTTTTTTTCTTTGAGACGGAGTCTTACTCTGTCACCAGGCTGGAGTGCAGTGGCGAGATCTTAGCTCACTGTAACCTCCAACTCCCTGGTTCAAGCAATTCTCTTTCTTCAGTCTCCCAAGTAGCTGCATGGGATTGCTTTAAAGATCAAAAGATACAATGCATTCAGAAGCATTTGCGTATTGTAGTACCTTAGGTAAAAATTCATTGTTTTTATTTAATTTTCTTGAACATAAAATAAATGATACAATTTTCAAATTGTATTATGCAGTGATTCTGTTGTACTGATTTCAACACTAACTACCAAATAGTTTGAAAAATAAGTTTTGTCACAAATTTAAAAGAGGCAACTAACATAGGGTTAAAAAAGGTATACATGGGGCCGGGCACGGTGGCTCACGCCTGTAATCCCAGCACTTTGGGAGGCCGAGGCGGGTGGATCACGAGGTCAAGAGATCGAGACCATCCTGGTCAACATGGTGAAACCCCATCTCTACTAA
>NW_016107372.1:3797724-3807020 GCF_001604975.1 Cebus imitator
AAAAAAAAAAAAAAAAAAAAAAGTACACATCGAAGATAAAGTTACACTCATCCCTAAAAACAGGGCTACAAACTGGTGTTCTGCTGTCCAAATATGGTTTGACCATGTAGAGTTAGACGATTTAAGGTTAAACTATCAAAACTCTTTTCAGGCAGGCAAGGTGGCTCATGCCCGTAATCCCAGAGCTTTGGAAGGCCAAGGAGGGGAGGCTAGGAGTTTGAAGCCAGCCCAGGGAACATAGTGAGACCCTGTTTCTATACTTTTTTTTTTTTTTAATTAGCTGAGCATGATGGTATGTGCCCATTGTCCTAGCTACTGGGGAAGCTGAAGCCAGGAGGGTCATTTGAGCCCAGGAGTTCTAGGCTTCAGTGAGTTATGATTGTGCCACTGCACTCCAGCCTGGTGACAGAGTGAGACTTTGTCTTTTAAAACAAACAGGCCGGGCATAGTGGCTCACTCCTGTAATCCCAGCACTTTGGGAGGCCGAGGTGGGTGGATCACTAGGTCAGGAGTTCAACACCAGCCTGGCCAATGTGGTGAAACCCCATCTCTACTAAAAATACAAAAATTAGCTGGGTATGGTAGCATGCACCTGTAATCCCAGCTACTCCAGAGGCTGAGGCAGGAGGATCGTGTGAACCTGGGAGGCAGAGGTTGCAGTGAGCCAAGATCATGCCACTGCACTCCAGCCTGGACAACAGAGCAAGATACTGTCTCAGAGGAAAAAAAAAAAAAAAAAAAAAACCTTTTTTCTTTCTCTACTCTTTCAATAACTCTGGTCTTTAAAATGTGATTTGAAAGGCCAACTGTGAGGGCTCATGCCGGTAATTTTAGCACTTTGGGAGGCTGAGACAGGTGGAGCAGCCTGGGCAACATGATGAAACCCCATCTCTACAAAAAAATGCAAAAAAAATTAGCCAGTTGTGGTGGCATGTGCCTGTAGTCCCAGCAACTCAAGAGGCTGAGGCAAGAGAATCACTTGAGCCCAGGAGGTTGAGGCTACAGAGATCCGAGATGGCACCACTGCACCCTATCCTGGATGACAAAGTGAGATCCTGTCTCAAAAGAGTAAAAATAAAAAGTAGAATGTGGTTTGCAGACCATTACCGTGAGGTGGGCATACTCATGGTCATGGTCTGCAAACTTGCTATGCCTAAGCCGACCTAAGCCATAGTTCTCTGTAGCTAGTAGTTTTACATTTTTAAGGGACTGTAGAAAAAAATATGTGACGAGAGTTGTGAAAAAGGATATGTGGCTCATACGCCATAAATATTCACTATCTGGCATTTTAGAGACTGTGGATCTTGAACTCAATATAGTGGGTTGCTGACAAGCATTTTTAAATCAAAAGAGTAGACTAGTTTAGGGAGCACATCAGCTTGTAAGGATACTTTTTGTTTTGCAAAAATTCTGTTCACACACATATATGTGTACTAATTAATGTATAAAATATATTTTTCTCAGGCTATGGTCAAAGAAGATTGAAAGCAAGACAACATAATTGCCTCTTTCCTTAATTGTACATATGGGGATTTGCCAAAGCTTGTTGCCTTCTGATTTAAGACTTCTCGACACTCAGCTTTCCCATTCTCTACCATATCCAGATATTTGCTCAAACAATTAACTCTTGTAACTTCTCATTCTGTTATGAGAAGTTACATAACTTCTCATTCTGTCTTCTCTCCACAACTAAGTTATTGCATTATCCTGTATAATTTTCTGTCTGGCATTTTATGCATCTTATATTTTTATTCCATTGTCATTAGTAAGACCCTCAGACCCAGTACCCCTTAACAAGTAGTAATCCTTGATTAGGTGATAATGGCAGCAGGAAACAAATGCGCTATGAGAAAGGCAAGGTGGGAGGTGGTGGATGCAGCTGGCCCTCCCGGGGGATGGGTGTGCACCTGAGTATCATTGCTGTCCCTTGAGTTGGCTGATGACTCCTCCTTCCTTATCCAAAGATGCATTTCTGATATTGTGTGTTGTCTGACAGGAAAAAGGCAGGAAGACTGGGCAACCAAGAGAAACCTTGGGAAGGTCTCTGGGGGATTGAGCATTTTCAGCTCCCACTCATGTGTTCACCCTTCAAGCCTGGGCCTTCTGCTTGGGCAAAACCTTCCTCTTGGCTCAGAAGTTACAGTAGTTTGGAGAGTTTTAGATACTTGTCCATGCACTCTTCATCTCTTCCAGAATATACTTTGTGAAGTTAAAACACTCTTTCACAGGGAGTGTGGTGCAAGGAGGGAGAGGTGGCCAACACAGGCATTAATACTCCAGTGTATAAAGGGCAGGCTCAGAGCTGTCTTTGAAGTGAGCCCAACAATGCGCATGTCTTTTCCTGAGAAAACAAAGCTTTCACATCAAATGAGACTTTGAAGCTATTTATTTTAAATCTAGGCTGTTCCACACCCACCTGTTTATTGAACAAGGCAGGGCCCATTGTTGAGGCCCATTATTGAACATTCTGAAAATTCCGGACATTGGTTGATTAGGTCAAGACTCAGATCTGTGTTTCATCTTCTGCTCTTCTGGTGTCTTGGGCTGGGGGATTCTTTGATGAAGGAGACTTCGAGCTCCGTAGGATGTTGAGCAACATCGTATGCCTTTAAGCCACTAGGTGCCAGGATGCACCCCAATGCGACAACCAAATACGTCTTCAAATATTGCCATCTGTCCACTAGAAAGCAAAAACACCCCTGGTTGAGAATCACTGGATTAGATTTAGGGTCAGAGCTTTGTTTGAGGGGGTGGGGGACAGTGGGGAACAGAGTCTAGCTTTGTCACCCAGGCTGGAGTACAATGGCACAATCTCGGCTCACTGCAACCTCCACCTCCCAAGTCCAAGCAATTCTCCTGCCTCAGCCTCTCTAATTTTTGTATTTTTAGTAGAGACGGGGGTTTCACCACGTTGGTCAGGCTGGTCTCGAACTCCTGACCTCAGGTGATCCACCCACCTTGACCTCCCTACAGAGCTCTTTTATAATCTTTTTCATACTGTATGTATTTATTTATTTATTAACTTAAATTTATGTATCTAATTTCCCCACTAGCCTGTATTGTTTTCAAAGCAAGGACCCAAAGTTTACTACTATATTGTTCCACAGAGAAGTACTTGCTAGTTTAACAAACGAATGAAGGAAGGAAGGAAGGAACAAATAAAGAAGGGAATGATCATGTCAGGCGTAGTGGCTCACACCTGTAACTCCAATATTTGGGCTGCCAAGATGGGAGAATTGCATGAGGCCAGGAGTTCGAGCCCAGCCTGGTCAACACAGTGAGACCCCATCTATATATATATGAATTTTTAAAAAAAAAAAAAAAAAAAGGAAGAAGGGAGCAGTTCCTCTCAACAAAGAATTGCCCAGTCCAAGATATCAGTAGAGCAGAGGATAAAACACCAATCAATCAAACAATCAAATGGGGAAGAAGTATGCAGAGGGAATTCTTGAAAAGAAGTTTGGCATCTGTCAGGGATCTTGAGAAAAATTTTTAAATAGTGTTACAGAAAGGAAAGAGAAAACAGAGACAAGGGCAAGAGAGAGAGGCCATCCTTCCTAGGGCATTGGTAATAGGCACACAGGAAGGGCATGGGAGAAAAGATCAGGCCCACCCATTAGGAACCTTTAGGCTCCAGAACTTGTGCATCTTAAGCCAACGACCAAGTGTTCAGTTTCCCATTTCTCATTCTCTGTTTGTCTTGACCAGACTTTATTCAGGTTCCTTGATTTCCTACAGGCCCCTAAATGCTGCTTACTCCAAACCCTGAGCAAACGCAAAAAAATGTGGAATGTGTCCCTCTTATCAGCTCCAAATGGGAATCGGCTGACCACAATGGGATACTTTCCTATCAAACGCCACTGACCATTTCCCATTGTGAGTCCAGCTTCCTCTGCAGAGATTCTGCTTATCTCTGATTGTACCCTCTTTACCCTATAAAAGAAAATCCTTTTTCTGTTTGAATTTGAGTCATGCAGATTTCTGCAATCAGAGAGTTCTTTTTATTGCAGTAGTCTTTCTTCTAAATAAAGCATCTGCTATCTAAGTCACATATTTTTTTAACTTGACCCCAGGTTTCTAAGCCTGAGTTTTAACATCTGCAAAGGAAGAGGAAAGAAAAAATGGCCCTCCATGGGTCCTCTCCAGTCTATGATTCATGGAAGCCTAAATTCAGTTGGCCTATTTCAACCCTTAAGAGAAAATGATATGTACAGTTGACAGAGCTGGATCAAGCAATTTTTCATTCAAAGTTCACAATAAGTCAGCATTTTTTTTAAACTGTAGTCTGGAAACGCTTTAGTGCTTCTGTAGCTCTGGATTTTAACACAGCTGTGTGCTATTTTTACTATACATGGATTAACAAGATGTAGTACATGTTATGTTATTTTATTTTATTTTATTTATTTTACAGGCTGTGGCAGCCTTCACAGTGGCTACGTCAAAATTAGCCGGGATCTTCTGGGAGAGTTGCCCTCAGTGTTCTTCTCAGCAGCATATGCAGGTTCTCTATTTCTCATGCATTTCACAACTAACATTTGGGTGTGCTAGGCTGGTCTCTTGATATTCAAGTCAAGTTGTATGTTCCTTATAACCATAGCTATGTTAAGTATTTACCATTTCCTTCCTCTAACTACTTAAACCTGAAGCAGCAAAACATGTTTATTTATTCTTCCAATTCCTCTGAATAGCATTTTGCAATGTTATACTTAACGCTTCCTACAAGAGACAATGAAACTGTATTCCCATTTGGACCAACATTCTCTTACCACTTGACTAAGATTCCTAATCAGGGGGGAAAATGAAGTTCTTATAATTCATAAGCAATAATGTATTGTTAGGTTTTGATTTTGTCTGATTTAGCAACAAGGATGCAATAAGATGCAATTTTGATTTTGACTAAGTTGAGTTTTCAATCCCAATTTTCCTTGACTAATTGTATAGTCAGAGCATGTCTATTTCTCTTTGAAACAACTCATCAAATATTCTCAGGGCTGTTATAGAAACGAAGCTATTCTATAAAACTACATATAAATACTATGTCACATGGTAGTTCAGAAATATGAAGTATTTGATTTAGATCAATTACAAAGTAAAGAAAATGAGCCAAGGAGGTGGCGGATGCTGGTTGGAGAGCACCTCAAGGAATTAGATGCTGTTTCTCATTTCCTGTGTAACAATGTGTTTCGCTCTGTATAGCAAGTTAATCAGAAATAAACATCTGAAAATATTTTCCTTGGTTGAACATTATTGGCAGAATAATCTTTGACGTGGTCTTTGGCCTTCAAGTCTTCTAGTCTATTTGTCTACAAAATGAAGGTGAGGTGCATTTCTTTCAAAGGAGTATTAGAGTGAGATCTGAATTCTCAACAAAAATGCTGGAAGCCAGAAAACAATGAAACAACATTTTAATTTTTATTTATTATTATTATTATTATTATTATTATTTTGAGATGGAGTCTTGCTCTGTTGCCAAGGCTGGAGTGCAGTGGCACAGTCTCAACTCAATGCAACCTCCACCTCCCAGATTCAAGCGATTCTTCTGCCTCAGCCTGCTGAGTAGCTGGAACTACAGATGTGCACCACCACGCCTGACTAATTTTTTTTAGTAGAGATAGGGTTTCATCATATTGGCCAGGCTGGTCTTGAACTCCTGACCTCATGATCTGCCTGCCTTGGCCTCCCAAAGGGCTGGGATGAACCACTGCACCCAGCCTATTATTTTTATTTTTTAAAAATAATTTCACTTTTTATTTTAGATTCAGGGAGTACATGTGCAGGTTTGTTACACAGGTATATTGCATGATACTGAGGTTTGGGATACAATAGATCCCAACACCCAGGTAGTAAGCATAGTGCCCAATGGGTAGTTTTTCAACTTTTGCCCTCCTCCCAAGAACATTTTTAAAGTGTGAAAAGTAAAGAACTGCTAGCCTTGAATTTTATACTCAGCAAAATATTCATCAAATTAATTTGGGTGATGTTTTTAAAATTAATTACTGGACAAGGATTGAATAAAGCTAGCATTTTAGTGTCTGAAGACGTACTCAGTAGAGAAAAAAGGGAACTTGACCAAATTGATGTGTGAACTTTGGCACTAAATAAAATTATCATTTACATATCTAACTCAACATACTGACAAAATATCATTTTCTACATATGTGAATTCAATCTCTGTAAGTTCATTTACATCTAATTACTGCTCTAACTTCTAGGCAACTTACAAATTTAGCAAGTGTAGAATAAATTTATCTCATACAAAGGGTTAGTAATCAGGTTTATAAGAAATTCTAAGACTGTTGACCATCCGTGATTTCAGACATTATGTGATAGAAGTTTCCATAAAATAATTTGTGATTTTGTTTTTTGGAGTCTCGCTTCATTGCCGAGGCTGGAGTACAGTAGTGTAATCTCTGCTCACTGCAACCTCCACCTCCAGGGTTCAAGCTCTTCTTGTGTCTCAGCCTTTTGAGTAGCTGGCATTACAGGCATGCGACACCACGCCTGGCTAATTACGCATTTTTAGTAGAGAGGGGGTTTCTTTATGTTGACCAGGCTGGTCTCGAATACCTGACTGCAAGTAATCTGCCCACCTCTGCCTTCCGAAGTGCTGGGGTTGCAGGCGTGAGCCACTGCGCCTGGCCTAATTTGTGATTCTCATATGAAAAGATATTTACTTTGTATTTTTTATTATATAAAAACGGGTCAGTCTAACTAAATATTAATCAAAGCAGTTATCTGGTACTAATATATTCCCTGATGGAGTGCAAGCTCCATGGGTGCCCTCATTGTCTAGTTTGTTTGCTGTTATGCCTCTGGCGTTTCCTCTAGTTCTTGCTTTATGTAGGCACTTGGTTAATATGTCTTCCAAATAAATAAATAAATAAATACAATGTGAAAAGAAAACTTTGAGCTATTGAAATTTTTTAAATTTAATCATTGCATTGTTATACAGGCACAACCTAATTTTTTAATGCTTTGTCAGATGTTCCTATTACTTTCCTTTAAGTCATAGAGTAAATTGGGAAATGCTAATCTCATACTTCCATAATACACAACATATAATTGATCAAATAAAACTTCAAGGTTGTTCTATTTTTTAAGTTACAGACAATCTCCCAGAGGCTCATCTGTATTTAGTGCTAAATGCCAAATAGAAGAACATAAGTGCAAAAATCATTTTTCTAAGAACTTTCTAGTCCTAGGCAAAGTTCTCTGCATGGTAGCTTAATTTCTCCACAGTGACCAAGTGGAGGCCACGTGAAATAACCCAGTGGGAGCTTCAAGATAAGATTTTAGAGGCAGTTCTCATGGAGGCAGCTGTCTCAAGGCTGGGAAGCATTGAGCCACATGTCATGCCCTGCACTGCCCAGACTAGTGAACAATACAGTCAGGATGGCTAAAGGTGACCCCAAGAAACCAAAGGGCAAGGTGTCTGCTTATGTCTTCTTTGTGCAGATGTGCAGAGAAGAACATAAGAAGAAAAACCCAGAGGTCCCTGTCAATTTTGCAGAATTTTCCAAGAAATGCTCTGAGAGGTGGAAGACAATGTCCAGGAAAGAGAAATCTAAACTTGATGAAATGATAAAGGCGGATAAAGTGCGCTATCATCAGGAAATGAAGGATTCTGGACCAGCTACAGGAGGCAAGAAGAAGGATCCTAATGCCCCCAAAAGGCCACCATCTGGATTCTTCCTGTTCTGTTCAGAATTCCGCCCTGAGATCAAATCCACAAACCCTGGCATCTCTATTGGAGACGTGGCAAAAAAGCTGGGGGAGATGTGGAATAACCTAAATGACAGCAAAAAGCAGCCTTACATCACTAAGGCGGCAAAGCTGAAGGAGAGGTATGAGGAGGATTGTGCTGAGTATAAGTCGAAAGGAAAGTTTGACGGTGCAAAGGGTCCTGCTAAAGTTGTCAGAAAAAGGTAGAAGAGGAAGATGAAGAAGATGAGGAGGACGCAAAGGAGGAGGGGGAGGAGAAGGAGGAGGATGAATAAAAAAACTGTTCATCTGTCTCCTTGTGAACACTTAGGGGAGCGTAGTAATTGACACATCTCTTATTTGAAAGTGTCTGTTTCTCTCATTAGGCTTAATTACAAAATTTAATCACAATCATATTGTGGTCACTAAAAGTGCTCTAGAGATTGGCAGTGGGTTACGTAAAGTGGCCATGGGTGTCTGAAGCATCCTGAAGCTGTATCAAAGTTGTACATTTTCCAAACATTTTTAAAGGAAAAGGCACTCTCGTGTTCTCCTCACTCTGTCAAGTTTGCTGTTGGTGTGGCAAGGCATTTAAGGATGTTTCTGGCATTTTTTTTTTATTTGTAAGGTGGTGTTAACTATATGGTTATTGGCTAGAAATCCTGAGTTATCAACTGTATATATCTATAGTTTATAAAAATAACAAAACAACCAAGAAAAAAAAAGATAAGATTTTAGATAGTATGATTACATGTAATTCCAGGTATCTTGGAAATAATTTGGGGGTTTGAACTGAAAATCTTAGGATTCAAAGCTACTCTGAGCCCACCATCAGAACTGTGTTTTTTTTCTAATCCATCACATGTAGAGGTTTTATCTAAAACCAAATAAATCACTGTCAAGCTGCTTAGGCATCTGTACAGATTAAATCAAGATTCCAACATGAAATAATTTGCATACTAAAAGGAAATCTGCCATTTGAGTCCGTCTAAGTTTTAAAAGCATCTATGTAGTTCCACATTCAAGGGAAAAAGTGTTAGCTGAACAAGCAACACCTGAAATGACAAGTCCCATTTGGACCACCTGTCATGGTCACTGTGTGGGACCTAGGGTCATTTAAAATTATTGCTATGTTTAGCTGGTAATATCCTGCATGGAAATAATGCCTTTTCATTGAATCACATAGTTTTAAAATGCTTGTATTTGTTTTTTTATGCAAAGAATTTTAGAAGGGACATAAAAATAGTTCACATTTTTCATTTGGTTTCATTTTGTAAATAGATTCACGTTACAAATGTTTTAATTAAATTGTGGGGAAGAACTTTAACTATATATGTTGGTCTTGGCTGACTAAATTTAACATCCCAGTACAATTATTTAAAATGAATTAATTACAAGATTGAACGAACTATGAAAGGAAACAATTTTTGGACTTTCTAGAGAAATATTCAATTTGACTCTGAAATTGCTAATTCAGACAAATAATAATCTAGCAATTAAGTCTTTAAATAAGTAAAAAAATTCATCATGCTGACCTATTTTCACTTACTGATAAGCCTAAATTTTTTTTTTTTTTTTTTTTTTTTTTTTTTTTT
>NW_016107372.1:3807365-3823218 GCF_001604975.1 Cebus imitator
CAGTGGCACAATCTTGGCTCACTGCAACTTCCACCTCCTGGGTTCAAGGGATTCTCCTGCCTCAGCCTCCTGAGTAGCTGGGACTACAGGCATGTGCCACCACGCCCAGCCAATTTTGGTATTTTTTTTGTAGAGACAGGGTTTCACCATGTTGGCCAGGCTGGTCTCAAACTACTGACCTCAGGTTATCCATCTGCCTCAGCCTCCCATAGTGCTGGGATTATAGGTGTGAGCCACAGCGCTCGGCCTGTTATGTCTACTTTTAAAAGTGATTTGCTAAGCCATATTTATTTCAAACAATGTTCAGTGTTCTTTAGTTGCAGAGTATTTTGAAAATTTGGTTTTATTTTAGAATTGGTTAACTAGTTTTAAATTCTTAGCATACTATATCCCATCCCATGGAATGTTAAAATATATTGCATCATCCCATTTGTCTATTTCCTTGGACTATCTATGCTAAAAGAGCTTTTAGAAAAAAAACTGTCAATGGAAACCTGGGCTTCCTCAGCAAAGCAAAACCTTGAGAAGAACAAATTCACTGTTTTGTATTTGAATACATGTGTGTGTGTGTGCTTTTAAAAACTCTTTTCATTTGTACGATGACAGATTTCAGATGGGCATTAATCTGAGCATGGAACACTACGCCCTGGTGGTTAGAATCAATCCCTTCATTGCCTTGATGATTCAGCCCATCATGATGACTGTGGTTGACAACCAAGTTCTGGTGCTTCCTGTTGACATTCAGGTAAGTGCATGGCCACTGTGCTCTCATGGACAAAGAGGCATATTTTCAAAACTATGTATCTGTATCTATTTATACTTTTAAAATCAGATTGATTGATAAATAATTTACATGTAGTAAGTTCACACGTTTTATGTACTGTTCTATGAATTTGGGCAAATGTACAGCTGTGTGACCACCACAACAATGAAGATAAAACAGAGTTCCATCAGCCCAAACTGTGCCCTTGTGTTCCCCTGCCGCCAATCCGCTCTTCCCGCCCCTCAGCCCTGGCCACAACTGATTGATTTTCTATCCATATACTTTGCCATTATAGAATACCATATCAATGGGATTATTTTATATATAGCCTTTTGTTTCTGGTTTCTTTCACTTAGCATAATGTCTTCATGGAATAATTTTGTATTGAGAAATAGATTTATGGTGTAGTTAAGGCACATTCTATTTCTTAAGAAACCTTTTCATTAAACAGGAGGCCTTTTCACTTAACAGGTGAAGGAATGAAAGAACTGCATTAAGATAAAGCTGTAAGGTCAATCCAGTGGAAGCGGTTCTCATTAGCTACAACAAAAAGTTTTTCCTTGCTCTAGTTAAAGTTCAATCTCATTAAAGATTAGTTCACAAATTCCATAAACCTACTCTGTCTCATGGACAAAATCGTCATTCTCACCTATCTCTATAAATAGGTAATTACTACAAAATGTTTAGAAGCTATCTTCTTTAAAAAGAAAAGGCGAAAAGAAATCATTTCAGAATACAAAATCAAATGAAGTAACACCAAGACATTTTTTAAAAATCAATTTTGCCATCACACTTGTTCAACAGAGGAAAAGATGGCTTCCATTTAATAAATCTTAACACTAAGATTCATGTATGCTTGTTTGAGGGCATTCAACTTGCGAGTATTACTTTCCAAAATAAAACTTAAATTCTTAATTTACTATCTGGTTGGCAAATTGCTCTTCAGTTTTTCAGAAATCATTCTGTGTATCATATATTAGAGAGAGAACAAGCTTGAAATCAGCAAAATCTGGTTTTGAATTTTGATGTTTATTAGTGACATGTTAAAAACTTTTCGTTTTGGAAAATTTCAAATACATAAAACATTTTGAAACAATAGTGTAATGAAACCTCACTTTCTCCTTATTCAACTTTAACGAGTAACAATTTATGGCTAACCTTGTTTCATCTGTACCCCATGACATTTCTCATCCCTGCTTCTTGATTATTTTAAAGTAAACCCTAAAGTGCAATGTTTTTTTTAATGTCTCAATTTTCTCATTAGTAAAATGGAGACTATAAATAAGACTGACTTATTATTACACAGGTTAAGTGCCGGCCTCTAAACCACACTATTCCTGGCCTTTAGTGTCGTCAATATACAAACATCTCTCTCTCTCTCTTTTCCTAATTGAAAAAAAAATAACGTCTATTTACGTTAGTCAACATGGTTAGGAGGCACTTACCTTTTCTAAAGACTTTTACGTTAATCAGCTCCAGTTATTTCCTTTACTTTTCCACAAATCCATTATATCCTAATTTGAAATGAATGGATTCCTGTAAGTGAATTAGGTAGAATAAGACGAGAAATGAAAATAACCCACCAATCCTATTCTTTCTGCCACTGTTTTGTGTAACCTAATTTAAGTGTCTTGTTTGTTGGCAAATCAATACCTTTTGCTCTTTCTTCAGAAGGGAGGAGGTTACAAAAGCATTAAAAGCTGAAAACAAATTTAAAAAGGCAGAAAAATTCAAGCTTTACCTTTTGTATCCCCTGATACTTCAAGATTTCCAAATCCTTTTATCTCCTCTGCTAGTCTCTGCTGACATCCTCGATGCTGGAACAACTTTCAATTCAGTTCTTCCAGGGAACGTTATGTCAAAGCTCAGGTGCTAAAGAAGAGATCAGTTTACCCAGGTGCAGAGCAGGATAAGCAAAAACATACAGCTCAAAGGCATAACAGAAGACAAATCCTATTCCTATAAAATATTTCCCCTGACCAAAAAGAAAAAAGATGTTATTAAAAATGGCTGGTCCTGAACACTGTCCTTCTTAAAAATTGGTTTTTGGCAGAAATCTAATTAAATATGCTTGCATTCGGTTTTTAAGAGCTAATAATATGGAAATACATTGATTAGCAATTCCCAAATCTCAGTCTGAAATGTCCCTTTGTCCCTGACTCCGCACTTGTGAGATTCCACTAACAGGATGCCGGATGCCAGATTCCGTTTGTAAAAATGGGAATCTAAAAAGTAGAAAATACAAACTGAATCAGCATTTTTCTCTGACACAGAGATCCAACAAAGAATAGGCTGCATCAAGACTTCCTGAAGCAATTCCTTCGTTTTCCCAGCGTTTCTCAGACTGCTATCACAGCGTAAGCTATTTACGGATTTTAAAAGATCTTGGCCGGGCGCGGTGGCTCAAGCCTGTAATCCCAGCACTGTGGGAGGCCGAGGCGGGTGGATCACGAGGTCAAGAGATCGAGACCATCCTGGTCAACATGGTGAAACCCCGTCNCGAGGTCAAGAGATCGAGACCATCCTGGTCAACATGGTGAAACCCCGTCTCTACTAAAACTACAAAAAATTAGCTGGGCATGGTGGCGCGTGCCTGTAATCCCAGCGACTCAGGATGCTGGGGCAGGAGAATTGCCTGAACCCAGGAGGCGGAGGTTGCGGTGAGCCGAGATCGCGCCATTGCACTTCAGCCTGGGTAACGAGCGAAACTCCGTCTCAAAAAAAAAAAAAGATCTTAGAGGATTTATAAAGATCTTAAAAAGAGGTTTCAAGACACATTTTTGAAGATGACTGAAAGATGAGGGGAGGAGACCCATGAGAAAAGTTAAAAGAAGCATTTTTATCTCAACTAGAAAAAGCTGATGAGTAATTTAGTAATAATTACTAAGCCAGTTACAGAAGAAGTGGTAGATATAATCATCTTTACTGAAGGCGTAAGAATATAATGTGGTTGCCTAATGATATAAAATGATTTTCTGGCAGGATCTTATTTCCAAAAATAGATGAAATTCACAAGTTTGAATGTAAGAGGGATTTGGAGTGGGTGGGTAAATAACCACACATCTCAAATAAGCTTAATTTTTTTAAAATTAGCCTTTAATTAGGTAAATGAAGTAATAGCACCCCACAAATTTTACACCAGAACACCCAACTCTTGGCTACCTGTTAACAGACCTCTTCATCCCTCTCATCACCCCCCACTTCCCCACTTTCATCCCCCAATTTGCAGAGATAACTTTTGGAATGAGAGACAGATGGAGTAAGCGTCCATTTCTTCTTGATCACAGAAATTGACAGTGACACCCCTCTGTCATTCACTAATTTCCTTCCCTTCACTGTCCTCCTCCCTGGATGGTCTTGAGGCTTAAGACACAAAAAGCAACTCTTGCCACCAAGTTTGGTGAGTACACACAAATTTTTAAAAAATGGAAAAGGCCAGTGGTGCCAAGTGCCCCCTTGATATCACAGAAACCACAGCTGCCGTGCTGCTCTGCCCTCATTTTCCTCACTGGAAAATGCACAGTGACCCTGCCCAGTGCTCACAGCCAGCAGCCAGTGCACTCAGCCACTCTAGGACCAGCTGATGGCCTCTGATTGCACCCTCCATTAGATTAACCAGCTAGCATAACTGGTACTTTAATCTACCTTTAATTAAATAAAAGTTAGAATAATGAAAATGGATTTTTAGTTGCAATCCCAAAGGGATTAGTAAGGAAAGGGGCACTCTGCATAGAAAGATTGCCTCCCAAAAAGTCAAACACAGTGATGATATTATTTTAAGTGCATGAAATGAGGATTCGTTTGGATTTGGAATTGGCTCACATACATCAAATGGATATTTTTCAGTGTGTGTAGAGCATTTGGTATTTGAGAGTCCAGATAGCCCAGATGAGTGCTCTCAATATATTCATGAACTCAAACGCAGCATGTGTGTGATCTATCAGCCTTAGGTTCCACTATTTCATAAACTATGTTTTGGTGCCTTAAAGAATAGCTGAAGTTGAAGGCCAGATTTTCTTTTTCTTTTCTTTTCTTTTTATTTTGAAAGTCTTGCTTTGTCACCCAGGCTGGAGTACAATCTCGCCTTCCAAGTAGGTGGGATTACAGACACATTCCACCACACTTGGCTGATTTTTGTATTTTAGTAGAGACAGGGTTTCGCCATGTTGGGCAGGCTGGTCTCGAACTCCTGACCTCAGTTGATCCACCCACCTCGGCCTCGCAAAGTGCTGGGATTACAAGCATGAGCCACTGTACCTGACCCAGATTTTCATTATCAAACAAAACAAACTCTTTAAATGGATTTTCAGAGAGTTTGGGTCCTGATCATTTAGACATTACCTTGTTTTCTTACTTTTCTGTCTTAATGGAGATGGTCTCCATGCAATTACCTTAGGGGGAATGGGATGGAGGGTTGAGCTTAAAGGAGAAGGGGGTACCATGGCTTGACTACAACACCAAAGCTCATGCTGAGGCTTGGTGCCCAGTGTGGCAGTGTTGAGAAGTGGTGTTTTTAAGAGGTAATTAGGTCATTCAAGAGGGATCAATGCCTTTCTCCTGAAAGTAAACTCTTGTTCGCTTGGGGATGGATTAGTTACCACCAGAGTGAATTGTTAAAAGCAAGACTGCCTCTCGTGTTTGGTCTTTGCACACGCACTTCCCCTTCCTTCTCCACCATGTTATGACACAGCATAAAGTGAAGCCCTTGCCAAAAGTCAGCCAGGTGCTGTCACCTGATCTTGGACCTCCCAGCCTCCAGAACTATGAGCTAAATAAGCCTCTTTTCTTTACAAATGTTTTAGTCTCAGGCATTCTTAGTCAACAGAAAATGGACTAATATGGGGACTTTAGGGTTGCTTGAAATTTAAACAAATTTCAGTATTTTTAATTATTTTTTAAGAAAATCTTATTTATTAAAGGCAGCAGACTTTTAAAACAATAATAAACTAAGAAAAGCTTACTTTCATTAGGCAACAACAGACTGGATATCAGAAAAATCTTTACACCACAAAACCCTTGTATTTCATGGATATAAATTTAATTTAAAAAAAATAAATGGCTGAATGGGTAATAAACTAAGAAAAATCCTCAGATGCCAAAGCAAGACCAGGATGCAGATAGATAGATAAGGAAGCATTGACTCTGCTGTGTGTGCTGGGATTACAGGCATGAGCCACTATACCTGGCCCAGATCCTCATCCACATCCTCAGTAAATGGTGAATCAGAACAAAATATAAAATGACAGGCAGAAAATTCCTAACAAAGAAAACTAATCTGGGTGGAGTCTGAAGAATATACCCTAAGTATTTGCCATTATAAACCAGCACTCACACATTTCTGGAGTCCAGTTCCTATAGGCTAGACTTTTTTTAAGCTGAAAACTTAATTTAAAGTGGTCCTGATTGTCAGTGTCTCCAGGCACCTATATGTATCAAAGGCAAATGATTTCTGAAAGAATGTACCTCAATACAGGAATCAAAATATTGCCACAAGTAAAATTCTGTAGAATATGAGATTATGATTTTTTAAAATTCAGAATCATACAAGAATATAAAGTTTCATGAACAAGCCAACTGAAGTAATAAACAGCAGAATCAGACCAACAAAGATTTGACATAGAAGAATTATCAGTATTAGAATATAAACTAAATGTTTAATATGTTTACACACAAAGGAAAATAACATCATAAGAACATAACAAGGTACATAATTCGAGCATCATAAAAATAGAACAAAATAATCATGGATTTGGGGGGGAAATAGAACTATAGTCATGGGAAGCATAACTATGTTTTGGTTAATGATGGACCATGTATATCAGCAGCCCCAGCCTTTTAGAGACCAGGGACTGGTTTTGTGGAAGACAGTTTTTCCACAAGCCAGGGCAGGGGGAATGGTTTCAGGATGGTTTCAAGTGCATTATATTTATTGCATATTTTATTTCTATTATTATTGCATTGAAATATATAATGAAGTAATTACACAACTCACCATAATGTAGAATCGGTGGGAGCCCTGAGCTTGTTTTCCTGGAACTAGACACTTCCATCTGGGGGTGATGGGAGACAGTGACAGATCATCAGGCATTAGATTTTCATAAGGAGCACGCAACTTAGATCCCTCACATGCACAGTTCACAATAGGGTTCACGCTTCTATGAGAATTTAATACCGTCGCTGATCTGACAGCAAGCAGGGCTCAGGCAGTAATGTGAGCAATGGGGAGTGGCTGTAAATACAGACGAAGCTTCTCTTGCTCACCTGTCTCTCACCTCCTGCTGTGCGGCCCAGTTCCCAACAGGCCACAGACCCTGGTACAGGCCCTTGGTTGAGAACCCCTGGCATATATGACAGTGGTTGTAAGATTGTAGTGGAGCTGAAAAATTCCTATCACCTAGTGACATCGTAGCCATCATGATGTTGTATGACAAAGCATTACTCGTGTCTGTGGTGAGGCTGGTGTAAACAAACCTACTGCACTGCAGTCTTACAAAAGTCTAGCACATGCAATTATGTACAGTGTATAATACTTGATAATTATAATAAATGGCTGGGCTCAGTGGCTCATACCTGTAATCCCAGCACTTTGGGAGGCTGAGGCGGACAGATCACTTGAGGTCAGGAGTTCAAGACCAGTCTGGCCAACACGGTGAAACTCCATCACTACTAAAGATATATGTATAAAACTGAGCCGGGCATGGTGGGAGTTGCCTGCAATTCCAGCTATTCAGGAGGCTGAGGCAAGGAGAACCACTTGAACCAGGGAGGCAGAGGTTGCAGTGAGCCGAGATTCCACCACTGCACTCCAGCCTGGGTGACAGAGCAAGACCCTTGGAAGAGCAACTTCCAGCCCTGAGGCTCCATTCATGTAAGTGCCCTATACGGGTGTAGCATGTTTGATCTCTTATACACATTTTTACTGAATCTTTTCTTTTCTTTCCTTTCCTTTCCTTTCCTTTTCTTTCCTTTCCTTTCCTTTTGTTTTCTTTTCTTTCCTTTTCTTTTTTCTTTTCTTTTCTTTTCTTTTCTTTAAGATGGAGTTTCATTCTTATTAACCAAGCTGGAGTGCAATGGCACAATCTCGGCTCATTGCAACCTCTGCCTCCCGGGTTCAAGAGATTCTCCTGCCTCAGCCTCCCAAGTAGCTAGGATTACAGGTACATGCCACCACACCTGGCTATTTTGTGTGTGTGTGTGTGTGTGTGTGTGTGTGTATGTGTGTGTGTATGTGTGTTTTTAGTAGAAACAAGGTTTCACCATGTTAGTCAGGCTGGTCTTAAACTCCTGACCTCAGATGATCTACCCACCTTGGCCTCCCAAAGTGCTGTTCTTCAGGTGTGAGCCACCATGCCTGGCCTTTTACTGTATCTTTTCTTTGTTTAAGTATGTTTGGATACACAAATGCTTACCATTGTGTTACAATTATCTACAGTATTCAGTACAGTAACATGCTGTACAAGTTTGAAGCCTAGGAACATAGGCTATGCCATCTAGCCTAAGTCTGTAATAGTCTATGCCATCTAGGTTTGTATAAGTACACCGCACGATGGTCACACAATGACAAAATGCGTTTCTCGGGAAGTATTCCTGTTATTAAGGATTCATGACTGTAGTCAAGATTAGAAGCTTAATAAACAAGCTAAGAGCAAGTTAGACTTGTATAAAGAAGAAAATATTAAAGTGGAAGAACTCATTTAGAATACAGCACAGAGAGATACAAGTGAGAAAATTATTAACACACATGGAGAAAGAGTGAGAAAATTCCTCAGATATATATTTGGAGTTCCTTGGGGAGATAATAAGGTAGAGTGACAGACAGACAATGAAATATTCATGGAGGATTTTGCAGATGAGATGAAAGCCATGAATTAGATTTAAGGAAGCCTAACAGCTCTCCAATAGAGTAAATGAAAAGACATTCAAATCTAAACACACGGTAGTGAAACTGCAGAACACCAAAGAAAAAGAAATCTTATAAACAGTCAGAAGAATAAAAAGAGCATAGCCTACAGAAAAATGATAATTAGATTGACAAATGACTTCTCAATGGCATGCAATGGAAGCCAGAAAGTCAGTGGAATAATGTCTTCAAAGTGCTGGAGACAGTAATTGCCAGCTTAGCATTGGATACAAAGAGAAAAACATTTCAAAAATGAGAGTAAAATAAAGACATTCTCAGACAAACAGAAATGGAGTGAGCGAGACACGCTCACTGTGTAAGAGTGTAACAGACCCTTATAAAAGCAATTTCTAAAGGATGCAGTCAAGGAAGAAGGAAAATTACCCCGCATATGATGCAAGAGGGAGCGTGAAACAGAAAAAAAAAAAACGTGAGTGAATTGAAACGAACACTGGCCATGTAAAACAGTAGTCACGTTTTACTTCTTGAAGAGTTTTGAAAAACATAAGACTAAAATTCTGGACAATAATAAATTAGAAATGAGAAGAATGTCCAAAACCAAAGATTTTTGTACTGTTCTGGAGAAAGTAAAAGTTACTAATTAGACATTTCCAGGGTGGCATGCCCAGCAGTGGGGTGGGTAGCAGCCCAGCGGTGGGGTGGGTGGCAGGCCCAGCAGTGGGGTGGGTGGCAGGCCCAGCAGTGGGGTGGGTGGCATGCCCAGCGGTGGGGTGGGTAGCAGCCCATCTGGTGGGAAGCACAGTTTATACCATCATTATTTAGAACTGCTGGTTCATGGCAACAATAAAATGCAGACGGGCTCTTCATCAGTTTCACTATTGCTTTTAAATTCTCTGCAGATAGTTCTCCTCCTTACTGGCTGTACCCAGGCAAGACCACTTCATCACCAACACTATCGTCCTAACTACTTAGGAGGCTGAGGCAGGAGGATTACTTGAACCTAGGAGTTCAAGTCTGCAATGAGCTATGATTGTCATAAGGAGTGAGGAACCTAGATCCCCCACATGCACAGTTCATTATAAGGTTCACGCAGCCTGGGCAACAGAACAAGGCCCTGTCTCTAAAATATATGTATGTATGTGTATGTGTACACACACATATACATATGCACATATAATTTTATATAAATATAGCTGGGCATTCTTACATAGATTGTTTTGCTTAACATTATGTTTGTGAGATGAAGTCATTTCTCTGCTTCCCTTTAAGGCAAAAAATTTTGAAAGTGTTATCTATTTCTTGTCTCTAATTCCTCTTCTCGCACTTTTTCTTAAACCCAACCATGTCCATCTTTTGTCTTCATACTTTGCCAACACCATTCCTATCAAGATCACCAATATCGATCCAGCAGTCAGTCATCAGTGCTCATCTCACTTCACTCATCTTGCTGCACCCGTCAGAAGCATGGTCACCATTATCACTCTCTGCTCCTTGAAACCATTCCATACGCGCTTCCAGGGCACCGGGCATTCATAATTTTACTCTTTCTCCACTGGATTCTCCTTTCTGTCTCCTTTGCTGGCCTCTCCTCTTTTTTTTCAGAGGTTCTAACCCTGGAGCACCTAAGGTTAAGTGCTTAGAAACTCTTTTCTCTATACAGTCTCTGATGGTTTCACTCAATCTCTGTATTTGTATACTGATGACACCAAAAACGATAGCTCAGACCTTGACTTCTCCCTCTGAACTTCAGACCTCTGTATCTAGCTGCCTACTTCTCAGCATTTCCCTTGAGATGTCTAGTAGACATCTGCAATTCAGCATGCGCCAGATGGAATGCTCATCTTGCTCAAAACGGTGCTATCTACAGTTTTTCCCCATCTTTCAAGTTGCTTTGGCCCAAATCTTTGAAGGCATTTTTGACTCCTCGTCTTCTCTCTCATCTCGGATATAATGTGTCAGAGAATACTCTTTTCTCTATCTTCAAACTAAATCTAGGAGATAGTTACTTCTCATCACCTCCATGGCTACCACTCTGGTCTAAGTTGTCACTGTCTTTTCCACATGGATTATTGCAAGACCTTCTAACTTATCTCTGCTTTAGCCTTTGCCCTCCTCAAGCCATCTTCAAAATAGCAGTCAGAGCTCTCCTTACACAATATACATGAGATCATATCACTTTTCCGCTCTGAACTCTCCACTGGTTTTCCAGTTCATACACAGTAAAAAACCACAGGTCTCAGGATAGCCTGTAAACCCCACCTGGTCTTCCTGCCCTCCCTTTACCTGTCTGGTCTCATTTTCTACGATTCTTCCTCTCACTTACGCAGCCCCAGCTACACTGGGCTCCTTGAGAGTCTTTAAACATTTCAGAAACCATCTTTGCACTTTAGCTTCCCTTCCCTGGAATGCTCTTTCCCCCAGATATGCACAGGGTTTTCTCTGTGACCCACTTCCTTTAAGTCTTCATTCAAATGTCTCCCTTTCAATGAGGCCTGCCATGATTATCATATTTAAAATTGCATTTCTTCTTACCTTGTAATACACTCTTTCTGAATCTTTATTTCTACATTCTGAATCCTTATTTTTAAAAACACAAACTGAAATATTTATTAAATTATATGATACAGGATTCAAATTAACCCATGGGGGGAAGGGTAAATGGTTGGGGCATTGATGAAAGAAGATTGGCCATAAGTAGATAATTGATGAAACTGGGTACCATGAAAGACTGGGCCATCATGAGCCCCATCAAAACCACATCCATTGGCCAGCGAACTGGGTACAGTCAAGTTATTTAATTCAATAGATTGAAACAAACTATCTACACGGCCTCAGTGAGCAACTGAAACCCCACATCCTGTCTCAGCACATTCTAGTCCACCCCCAGAACAACATGGAAACCAAAAGAGTGAGACCATGTAAGAGTGCTAACCTCGGGGTTGCTGTGAAATGTTTTGCAGATATGATTAAACTCCATAATCAGTTGGTTTTAAATATAATCCTAGAGGACCTGATTCAATAATCTTGGTGGACCTGATTCAATCAGGGGAAAGACCTTACCGGGAGTGCTGGGGTTTCTCTGAAAAGGGAGATTCTGTCTGGGTTCAGGAGCTTCAGCCTGTGCCTGTGAGTCCTAGCCCACTCATTCTGATGGCCTGTTCTGTGAATTTTGAACTGCCTTTCCCCATCACCATGGAAGCCAACTTCTAAAAATTAATTTCTTCATTTATATCTCCTACTTGTTCTGTGTGTCAGGTTGAACCCAGACTGATACAGATTCAAACAAGTAATGTACTTTTTTCACTTAGTTTATAGTACTGCTTTTGTTGAATAACCCATTAGGCTTGGGAGCTTAGGTAGCCAGCAGCACTGGATATGCTCCACTATTACAGCTCAAATTCTTAGCTGTAGAGGGGCATGCCCCCTCAGACCACAGTGATGTTCTGTGCCACAAGCAGCCTGTTATTGCTTGTAATGCACTACGTGGTGGGAACCATGATCACCAGCACCCAAAATGGCCTGAGGGCCCCACCCAGAAGCAGATAAGCACCGCAGGTCACCATGTTTGTCCTCAAACCTTTCAATGTCACCAGGTTACTTTTTCCCCTAAGGGGACCTGGAAATATTGCCATATGGATTCCAGTATCCAAGAACCCCAGAAAAGTCTGAACTCCCCTTCCTTCCCTTTCTATATTGACTGGAGTATAGCGCCATTGGCCTCCATTGGAGACCCAGAGACCTTGGCCTCAATCTAACCACACCATTTAGCCCAAGACATTGGGTCTGCCACGCCCCTTTATCAAACAAGCACACCAACCAGGCTGCATAAGTCTTCTCTGAACCATCTCCATACCTGTCCTTTAGCTAGAGAGTCTTCCCTTCTGTGGCAGCCTGCATTGCATGGTTTCTTCCTGCTCAGATGCCTCAGGACCTGTCTGAGTATCTCTTTCCCCATCCTTCTCAGGTGCCTCACAGTGCATCTGAGCCTTCTCTCCCTGAGCTCTCCAGCCCCAGGAATGAATGATTGTATCAGTGCCCAACCAGCAGGGGACCATGCACTGCGCTCCCCTGTTTCCACGTTCCTTCCTGGCAGCCTCAGTCCATGGCCAGCTCACTCATATCCATGGGTCCCATGTATAACCCCTCCTGACTCATAAGATGTCCCGCAGTACTGTCCAGCTCTTGTGCCCCCAGGCTGACGTCTCCACCTTCAGCCAGGTACTGGGGGGCATTGCCCCCTGCTTCTCCAATAAACCATGATTCTGCAAGACTAGACCCTCCCCCAGTTTAGGGGAGCAGATTCACTGTGTACTGATTATCAATGTGTCTGAGTCCAGGGAGGCTCGCTCACACACACACACACACACACACACACACACAGTGAGTGACATGAAGCAGGCTGATCACTTACAGGTAGGTAGTGAGGGGCATCAGAAGCCTGAGATTCATTGTGATCAAGAAGCAGGGCACAGGAAAGCCATGCAGGGCAGATGAAGTTCCTCAGTGTCATCATTCTAAGTGCAAGGTGTTTTTGTTTCCATTTCTCTTACTTTCTCTTCTCATCCGATAACACACGCACCCTGACCCACCACCACCTGCCTCTACCTGTCCAGCAGCTTTGAAGTTGTCTTTTCCTATCCCCCAGACCCCATCCCATAGTGCTAATGGGGATAATAATAGCTTATTCTCAAGCCTGCAGGGAATTTAAGTCAATCTATAGTCTAAAACTGTGTCTGGGCCAGACATGGTGGCTCACGTTTGTAATTCCAACACTTTGGGAGGCCGAGGCAGTTGGATCACCAGAGATCAGGAGTTGGAGACCAGCCTGGCCAACATAGTGAAACCCCACCTCTACTAAAATACAAAAAAAAATTGGCCAGGTGTGGTGGCAGGCACCTGTAATCCCACCTGCTCAGGGGACTGAGGCAGGAGAATCTCTTGAACCCAGGAAGCAGAGGTTACAGTGAGCCGAGATCCCATCACTGCACTCCAGCCTACGTGACAGAGCAAGACTCTGTCTCAAAAAAAAAAAAGGACCCTATCCTCTATCTTGTGTCTGTATCCTCTAGTATCTGTAAGGCTGTGGTCCCCAACCTTTTTGACACCAGGGAGTGGTTTTGTGGAAGACAATTTTTCCACAGGAAGTGAGTAAGTGGTTTTGGGATGATTCAAGCACATGACGTTTATTGTGCACTTTATTTCTATTATTATTACATTGTGATATATAATTAAACAATTGTACAACTCACCATAATGTAGAATCAGTGGGAGCCCTAGCTTGTTTTCCTGCAAATAGATGGTCCCATGTGAGGGTGATGAGAGACAGTGACAGATCAACAGGCATTTGATTCTCATAAAGTATGTGCAACCTAGATCTCCTGCATGTGCAGTTCACAATAGGGTTTGCGCTCCTATGAGAATCTAATGCTGCGACTGCTGATCTGACAAGAGGCGGAGCTCAGACAGGAGGAGGACCTCAGACAGGAGGCAGAGCTCAGAGAGGAGGAGGAGCTCAGACAGGAGGAGGAGCTCAGGTGGTAATGTGAGTGATGGGGAGCGGCTGTGAATACAGATGAAGCTTCCCTGGCTTGCCCACTGCTCACCTCTTGCAGTGAGTCCTGGTCCATGGCCTGGTGTTTGGGGACACCTGGTGTAAGGGGTTAGCAGTTCAGAAGCCACAGCCCCCAGGCAGCAAAGGGCAGCAGACTTATTATAAGATTAACGGGGCCCCACTCACACCTATCATCAAAAGTGAGGCTGGCTCTGATTCCCCACTCTTATGGGGTATTTGACCTCTCTTGTATTCCTATACCTCTCATGCCTGTGACTCAGAACCCAGCGAGCCCACAGCTTTAGCCTTGCATTTTACATTTTCAATCTGTGGTCCACAGACATAGATGTCTTGTCTTTGAGCTCAGCTATGTTTTTATTTTATTTTTATATGTTTCATACACGTATCTATCCTGTGTATGTAAGACACACAAAAAGCTATTTTTTTTTTCCTGTTTTAAACAGAGAGGCTCATCAATGTATGAAAACATGAAACCATCTTGATCTCCTCAGCTTAAAGTCTCTATGGCAAAGAAAACCATAGAATCTCAACAGCCAGAAAAAGTGTGGAAGCTGGAGAAAATGATCAACAAGAAAAAAGAAAGGGAAAGGAAAGAGCCACATGCTCATCATTAAATTGAAGCAGTTGAAGAAAAGATTTTCTCCTTCAAAGAAGCTTGAAAATCCCTTTCCCACCAGCTTTCTTTTATTAGGCCCTGATTTCATTTCTTACTTTTACTAAAGACAGTAGAGAAGACAGTGTGACTGGGAGAGTTTTTTCGCAATTGAATGTATTTGATTTTAAAACATTTCAACAAATATTAGCCGGGCATGGTGGCAGGCTCCTATAACCCCAGCTACTCAGGAGGCTGAGGCAGAAGAATCACTTCACCCCAGGAGGCAGAGGCAGTGAGCCAAGATGACACCATTGCACTCTAGCCTGAGTGGCAGAGCGAGACTCTGCCTCAAAAAATAAAATAAAACTTTTCAAATGTCTTCTGTGGAATGTGGCAGTATATGGAAAAAAAAGAAAAAAAAAAGAAGAAAACCTCACACACAAGAGAAAGAGAGGAAGAAGAAAGAATATGAAACATGCAAATGAAAGAAACTTATCAGAACCCAACTAAACTTACCCCACCATTAAATTCCACATTTCATCTTGATTGGAATGCCCAAGTTTGGCATGTGGGTCTGTCACTGAAGGGCTGTGTCATCTTACATCAATAAAACAGGAGCCCCAGGCCAGGTGCTGTGGTTCACACCTGTAATCTCAGCACTTTGGGAAGCCAAGGCGGGCAGATCACTTAAGGTCAGGAATTCGAGACCAGCCTGACCAACATGGCGAAACCCTGTCTCTACTAAAAATACAAAAATCAGCTGGGCATAGTGACTTATGCCTGTAATTCCAGCTACTTGGGAGGCTGAAGCAGAAGAATCACTTGAACATGGGAGGCAAAGGTTGCAGTGAGCTGAGATAGAGCCACTGCACTCCAGCCTGGGGAACAGAGTGAGACTCTATCTCAAAACAAACAAATAAACAAAAACAGGGACCCTGGATTTCCAAGGAGGAAGACACACGTCAGGCATGTTCTGAGGCAACATGATGTGTCACCAAGTGGGGCTGGTCTCCAGAGGCCTCGCCACAGCTTTTTTTATCTTTTTTTTTTTTTTTTTTTTTT
>NW_016107372.1:3823853-3850031 GCF_001604975.1 Cebus imitator
GTATATGTGCCACATTTTCCCTATCCAGTCTATCGTCAATGGGCATTTGGGTTGGTTCCAGGTCTTTGCTATTGTACATCTGGCTAATTTTTGTACTTTTTGTAGAAACGGGGGTCTTGCCATGTTGCCCAGGTTGGTCTTGAACTCCTGGACTCTCCTGTCTTGGCCTCCCAAAGTGATGGGATTACAGATATAAGCCAGGGCACAAGTGTTTCAAAAACTTTGTTCAAATATAGAAAAGATAAAGTATCTCTCCAGTTTCTGAACAGACAAACGAGGATTCAGTGTGATCAAATGGAAGACAGAAGGAGAAATTTTATGGACCCTTAGTTTATTTTATCGGGAAATTTGAACAATGTTATATGATAACTAAGAACACAAAAGCAAAAAACAAAAGAAGTATTGCATGCTGATGGGAAAAGTGGAACTAAGACAGAGCTGCATAGCCATGAGCACCTCCATCACACCAAACACGAGGAGCTGATTTCATTTCCCCAAGGTCAGTGACTTGGACAGTTACACAGGTGCTGCGCTGCTTTCATATTTTTCTATGAGATGGTTCCTATTAGTTTGGAAACTTTTCAGATGGAAAGGCATGAAACATCAAAGAAAAACAGCAACAGCCTTCAAGGCCAGAGAGGAGGGAGAGACCAGACAGGATGGGAAGGATGGGTGTCTTACCTACAGGACACCACGGCCACCGCAGCCACCACAGCCACCACCACGGCCACCACGGCCACCACAACCACAGCAATCCATGCTGTCAGTAGGGAAGACTCGAATGAAGTGAGGAGAGAGGTTTCAGGAGAGGTGAGGGGAGTCGATGCCTCCTTCTACTGGGGGAGGCCCTTATGTTCCATCTTGGGAAAAGGAAGAGGGAGTGACCCATGACACATGACCAGTGATCACTTCCTTCTTGTTGCTACTGCAGTTTCCATGATAAGGTTATCTGGGACTATTCCTTGTTTACATCCTTAAGGACTATCTTTGACCCAAAACATTTACTAATTTTCACTTGTCTCTGTTAAAACCAGATTACAAGCAAGCCAAGAGATGCTAACATGTAGGAGAGGCTCTTCATTTTCTCAGAACCAGTTGAATCCTTGAGACTTCAGGTTAAGCCGGGACTCAAGGTTGCTGCAAGCTGCTTTTCCATCTCTCTGCAATGGCTTCTCTCCAGGAAATCACCCTGCTTTCATGGAAATTCCCGAGATGGAAAAGGGTAAATAAGAGCATCCAAATGGAACACGAAGTTTTTATAAAAATGCTCACTTCTCAGCTCTATTTCTGAAGGGCTCTTTATAGTAAATGACTTTTGTTTCTTTTTTGTTACCCCTCACAATTGCCTGTGATAAGGATTGAAGCAACACCCCCTTCCCTTCTCACTCTGTCCTCCCTCCCTGAGAGCTCACATTCCCACCCAGGGTGTGGATTTCCTCCTGTGTATCCCTGGGTTAGTTCCTCCACCGGTGTCTCCAGCTCAGACTCTCCTGCGGACTCCAAATCCATCAATCACCACTCTCCATTCCATCTTCTCCCATTATGGTTTCAGAGACACCTCCAACGTCACATACTCCAGACTCAAGTCATAATCTTCCCTGCCTGATCACCAACTCTCCATCAGAAAAAAAACTGCATTTTCCTCCACTGTGCCATATCCATCAAGATATGAACCCATGTTAAAAACTGTCTTTGAATCTTTATTTTTTTGAGATGGAGCCTCTGTCGCCAGGCTGGAGTACAGTGGCACAATCTCAGCTCATTGCAACCTCCGCCTCCCTGGTTCAAGCGATTCTCCTGCCTCAGCTTCCCGAGTAGCTGGGACTACAGGCATGCACCACCATGCCTGTATTTTCAGTAGAGACTGGGTTTTGTATTTTCAGTACAGACCGGCTTTCACCATGCTGGCCAGGATGGTCTTGATCTGCTGACCTTGTGATATGCCTCCCTTGTCCTTCCAAAGTTCTGGGATTACAGGTGTGAGCCACCACACCTGGCCTGAATCTTTCTTTTCTCAGTTCCATTTCTAGTCTTTCACCAAATTCTGTTGCTTCTGCCATGTTAATAACTTCAAACCTATTCACATATCTCTAGCTCCACTGTGCCCGTCACCCCAGTTCATGCAACTCTCTGACAAGTTGAAAATGCTCTCTTTAGTCCAAAGACCACACTGACCACTTGGGGTCATTAATAAACAATTGTAATCAGTCATAGGGACGTAATAGCGCTTTCTCTTCCTCAAATTTCTGAAGAGCAATTTTACCGAGTTGGGAAAACAGGCTTTTGAGTTTGTTACAAATGAAGCCTGGGCAGAGATGCTGACTACTGTCTACTGAGCGCTGACTAATCACCAGAAGCCTCTCCATCAGCAGGCGTGGAGAAGACCTTGCTTGCACTCAAATTTTTCTTGCCTTTTTTACAGGCTCCTGTTGGTCACAAACTCTCAAACCCCACCACGATCCACAGCCACAGGCTTCTTCTTAAAGCCATAAACTCCTTTCCTTCCCATGTTGGGCCTTCATTCGGCTCAGCAAGCCTCTGACCTCTGGACCATACATCCCTCAATGTTCCCACCCTGCACTCTCTAAATAGCCCTAGAGCCTGCCTCTAGGGAGCCCAGGCCAGGCTATTAAGCAGATTTGTTTATCTCAGCCATCAACTGACATCACCTAATCAAAGACAAAAATGAATTCCTGGCTGGGCGAGGTGGCTCACTCCTGTCATCCCAGCACTTCGGGAGGCTGAGGCAGGAGGATTGCCTGAACTTAGGAGTTCGAGACCAGCCTGGCCAACGTGGCGAAACTCTGTCTCTACTAAAAATACAAAAATCAGGCAGGCATGGTGATACATGCCCGTAATCCCTGCTACTCGAGAGGCTGAGGCAGGAGGATAGCTTGAAACTGGTAGGTGGAGGCTACATCAACCAGACCAAGAATTACGTCACCAGAATGCAGACTCCTGAGATGACTGATTTCTGCTTTTGAAATAACCACTAAGACCTGGTGTACAGAAGACAAATCACAATGATGTGCCTCAAATAAGGAGAGAAGGCAGCCCCAGCGCCTTCACTGGCTTATAAATGGGATGATGGCCTCTGACTTTGGCAGTGACCTTTGAATCTGTGGCCATTTCACCTCCCAGCTTGCAGTGTTACTCACTATTGCAAGCCCTTTGAAGTCAGGGACTGTGCCTTCCATATCACTGTACCTATTACTGAGAAGCGCTCAGATTGTTCAGTCCAGGGGCTGCCTGGTGCTGTGTGGGGTTTGTAAGCCCTGCCAACAACTCATGGACCTGTGCCCATGGCACTTATTCCCCAGACCTCTTAGGAAGAAGGAGAAGGCTGTCATTACTATGGTTACCATGAACCAGACCAAGAATTACATCACCACACTCCAGCTCTCAGAATGCTTCCCTGGAACTTTCAGGCCTTTTTAACTTATGGTTTTATGAGAAAAAAATAAACAAAACCAAAAATGTAGTGAAAACAAAGATGTCTAAAAGGATGGCCAATATGAGATGGAGAGATTCTTCCGTGTACGTCAAGTCAAATGACAACAAGGAAGTGGTCATGTGTCTTCCCCCTCCTCTCCCCAGAGTTGGTATATAAGGGCCTCCCCCAGCAGAAGGAAGCATCAGACCTCCTCACCTTCTCCTGAGTCCTCCCTTCTCACTTCATCTGCATCCTCTCTACTGACACCATGGGTTGCTGTGGTTGTGGTGGCTGTGGTGGTGGCTGCGGTGGCTGTGGTGGCTGTGGTGGCGGCTGTGGTGGCGGCTGTGGTGGCTGTGGTGGTGGCTGTGGTGGTGGCTGTGGCAGCTGCACCACCTGCAGGTGTTACCGGGTGGGCTGCTGCTCCAGCTGCTGCCCCTGCTGCCGCGGCTGCTGTGGGGGCTGCTGCAGCACGCCCGTGATCTGCTGCTGCCGCCGCACCTGCAGCTCGTGTGGCTGCGGCTGTGGGAAGGGCTGTTGCCAGCAGAAGGGATGCTGCCAGCAAAAGTGCTGCTGCCAGAAGCAATGCTGCTGCTAGGCGGGCCCCAGCCTCTGGCAGCTGCTGCAGGTCACTGCTGTAGGTAAGCTTTCACCATCTGTCTGCCATTGACTAATAGGACACAAGCATGGCCTGAACCTGTCACCTGCCCGTGAGTATTTCACATTTCTATAGTTTTTGGGATTCTGCCTGCATTTAATCATCACCAACAGAAGTAGTAACCATGCAGCCTTCTATGTGGATTACAATTCAAGTCATGACCTCAACAAAATGGAGTCAAGGCAGTTAATGTTAGACCTTCCTGAAATGCCTCTAAGGTTGCCTTCATTGATGTGCTGTTTTTACCACTGCCTAGGTATATTTGAATACACAAAGCAACACCTATCTTAATAAATTATACTAAATCATTCTCAAAGAGCTGTCTTTTTTGTTCTTTCCAGTCTCTAAATTGTCTGTCCATGGGGAAAAAATGAGTTTTATCTCAAAAGATAAATCAAAGAATAAAAAATAATATAAATTGTTTACGATAGACACACAGATTCGTGGATGATTAATCCATTGTGGGTTTTGTAAAGAATGAAGGGACTAGGGCACATCCTCAGCCTGACACTTCGTTTATCATAAACCAAAACTTTCCCCAAATTTCTCTTGTCAGAGTCTTAGAAACAGAAGTCTGGAGTCAGAAATACCTGTTCAGACTCCAAATGGTCATACTATCATTTAGAAGCCTGATCACATTTGAGCAATGATGAAATTTGGCTCTTAGCCCTGTCAGGTATCATGGAAGTCTGTGGTATCAGCCACTTCAAACCACAAAATTACCTTTCAGTTGTAATGTGAGAATATCAGCATTAGAATCAAAATAATCATACATCCTACTGAGAGCATCCCATACACAATAAAAAATGTCCCCAAACACCCCTTCTGCTCATTTTTCCATAGAGATCCCCGACTCTTTGCTGTGTAGACTCCAGAGTCTTAATTTATTGTGGCTGGTTTAGCAGCAAAGTGAGCGGGAAATAAGGCAGAGAGTGGGGAATACCAACTTGGGTGAGCAGTGGGGCAGGGACCGAGGGAAGCCAGGCTCCTTGGGTGGGTCTCCAGGTGACGGTCATTCTTCCACCAGCCTCACAAGGGCCATTCAGGGTGTTTCCTTCTTACTCTAAGCAGAGTTTGACTCTGGATAGAAACTAAAACAGGTTGAACTGACCAAATGAGCGTTATAACTAAAGGAAACATGAATCGAATGCGTGTAAGATTTCCAAAGAGGGAAGACACTGTCACAGAAAGACAGTTTTCCTTCCACCTTGTAATTCAGAAAAGAGGGTTCAGAGTGGGTGTAAGATGAGACCCCAAAGTCGAAGTTGACAAGGTGGTTTTGGGCACTCACCTGGCTCTGCTTCTATTTCCCGTTCCAGCTCCAAGAGCCCTGAACCTCCGGTACCCTCAGGCTACCCAAAGCCCCTTAGTTACTCTCAGCCTTTAGGATTTACCTCTGGGGCCCCATCCTCTCACTCATTCTTCCCTCCCAGGCTTCACCTGTAGAACTGCCCCCTCCCTTATGATTGTTCGCAGCTGGAAGAGTAGGCTCAGGGGAGAAGCACCAGTTCATCTGGCTTAGGCTAAGGCAAGGGACAACCGCTTTTCCTCACTGAGGACCCCTCAAGTCACTTTCCCCACACATAATGTTGACCAATCCAATGGGCATAATTCTGGGACATGTGGCTTTTCCTGCCACCAAGATCCAACACTTTTTAGGCACTTGCCCCTCTTGTCCCACTCGCTGAAAATGTGAGTTTTTCAGTTGGTGTAAATAGAAACGTGGCTGTCTGCCAGGATTTACTGGGTGTCATTACTCGTGTTGACATCGATTTGTGAAAAAAGAGCCTAGGTGGCCTGGTGTGTGGTTTGTGATGTGTGTGTGTGTGTGTGTGTGTGTGTGTGTGTGTGTATACACACACACACACATATGCTATGAGATAGTCAGTTGGTCCATCAGGCACGGCCACAAGAAGAGACAAAGAAGGCTGGGCACAGTGACTCATGCCTGTAATCCCAGCACTTTGCAAGGCCAAGGTGGGTGGATCACCTGAGATCAGGAGTTCAAGACCAGCCTGACCAATATGGTGAAACCCCAACTCTACTAAAAATATATATACAAAAGTTAGCTGAGTGTGGTGGCATGTGCCTGTAGTCCCGGCTACTTGAGAAGCTGAGGTAGGATAACTGCTTGAACCTGGGAGGCAGAGGTTGCAGTGAGCCGAGATTGCACCATTGCACCCCAGCCTGGGCAACAGAGACTCCATCTCAAAATAAAAACACAAAAAATAAAAATAAAAAAAGAAGAGACAAAGGAGAGGTTCAGGAAAATGGTGTATTCCACTCGCAGGTCCTAGAGAGATGGCGTCACTGCACACCAAGAGGAGCGTCACATGGGAGGCAGCACTGGGGGAGCGGTCTCAGCCAGGCAGACAGGGAGAGAGGACCCACGGGCTCGCTCACGGGGGCCAGGGTGGAATATACGAACAAGAGGTGCAGGGGCATCCATCAGGGCATCTGAATGTTACTGGGTCTCAGTCAGGGGAGGGCAGAGAGCAGAACCTGTGGCAGGGGCTAAACATACCACGCTGGGGCTCACCTGGGAGGGATGTGTGAAACTTACAATGCAGTGCACAGGGGCATCTGTCTGCATCTCACCTCAGCAGAGGAGTGGCTGTAGGTACCTCCCTGTAATCCAGGTGTGAATTTCAGTCTTGGTTTAGGTCGTCTGAATAATTAGCACAAATGTAGTCAATTGTCCCTTACTGTAGGTAGAGGAATTTTCTTTCTTTCTTTCTTTCTTTCTTTCTCTTTCTTTCTTTCTTTCTTTCTTTTCTTTCTTTCTTTCTTTTTCTTTCTTTCTTCTTTCTTTCTTTCTCTCTCTCTTTCTTTCTTCTTTTCTTTCATTCTCTCTCTTTCTCTCTTTCCCTTTCTTTCTTTCTTTCTCTCTCTTTCCTTCCTTCCTTCCTTCCTTTCCTTCTTCCTTCCTTCCTTCCTTTCTTTCTTTCTTTCTCTTTCTTTCTCTTTCTTTCTCTTTCTTTTCTTTCTCTTTCTTTCTCTTTCTTTCTCTTTCTTTCTTTCTTTCTTTCTTTCTTTCTTTCTTTCTTTCTTTCTTCTTTCCTTTCTTTCTAGATGGAGTTTCGCTCTTGTCGGCCAGACTGGAGTGCAATGGCACGATCTCACCTCACGGCAACCTCCGCCTCACGGGTTCAAGCCATTCTCCTGCGTCAGTCTCCCAAGTAGCTGGAATTACAGGCATGCTCCACCATGCCCAGCTATTTTTGTATTTTTAGTAGAGACGGGGTTTCTCCATGTTGGCCAGACTAACTCCCGACCTCAGGTGATCCGCCCACCTCGGTCTCCCAAAGCACTGGGATTACAGGCATGAGCCATGGAGCCTGACCACTGTCAGTGAATTTATAGGTAGGACTTACAGGGATTTGCAAACCAAGTGAGGATACTAGCAGGGAGAAAGTAGGGCCTCGGGACCCAGGGATGAGGAAACTTTCTGTACTGACATGGGAGCTGACCTTCGCCCTGTGGGCTGGGGCCTCCGCCACACAGCTGCACAAGCTTCAGCCTGAAACTCTCCCCGACACTGCCCTAAGCAGACCACTTGTGAGGGAGGGAGCATGGAATGAAAAGCCCACAGGGAACAAGAAGCCACAAGATCCAGTGCTCTGAAGCCATTCTAGATGGTTTCAGGGGGACTAGCTTCCCACCTCTGACAGTGACACCATGGCAAGTACCACAATTTGCCTAGAATTATAATTCTTTGTGCACAATGCATCCCATTCAAAGGCAGTCCACAGCACGGTGTGTTCCCTCTCTGAACTGGTCTCACCCCCTTAAATGTGCATTCATCCATTTACTTATTTACCGAGATGGAGTTTCACTCTTGTTGCCCGGGTTGGAGTGCAATGTTGTGATCTAGGCTCACTGCAACCTCCCTCTTGTGGGTTCAAGTGACTCTCCTGCCTCAGCCTCCCAAGTAGCTGGGATTACAGGCATACACCATGCCCAGCTAATTTTGTGTTTTTAGTAGAGATGGGTTTTCTTCATGTTGGTCAGGCTGGTGTCAAACTCCCAACCTCAGGTGATTTGCCCACCTCGGCCTCCCAAAGTGTTGGGATTACAGGCGTGAGCCACCACACTCTGCCAAACCTGCCTTTTTATCTAGGAATTTCTCTCTCTCTCTCTATCTCAATCTCTCTCTCTCTCAATCTCTCTCTCTCTCTCTCTCTCTCTGACAGAATCTCGCTCCATTGCTCAGGCTGGAGTGCAATGGTGCCATCTTGGCTCTCTGCAACCTCCACCTCCCGGGTTCAAGCAATTCTCGTGCCTCACCCTCCCAAGTAGCTGGGATTATAGGTATATGCCACCATGCCTGGCTAATTTTTGTATTTTTTGTAGAGATGAAGTTTTACCACGTTGGCCAGGCTGGTCTCAAACTCTTGACCTCAAGTGATCTGCCCACCTCAGCCTCCCAAAGTGCTGGGATTACAGGTGCGAGCCACCACGCCCAGCCTATGTCTAGGAGTCTCTTGATGAGCACTGGTCAACAGAAAGAAGTTTCTTCTAAAAATTGTTAATGCTTCTAAAGACTACTCATGGTCTGAGTCATAAAACATTTTTTGCCTTTCAATTTATATCTTCCAAGTGAATGATAATTATTGAGGATTATCTAATTATTGTCTACTTTTCTCTCTAGGTATAAAAAAAAAAAACCCTACACACACAAAAATGGTTTTTCTACCAGAAATGGATTCACTTGTCTGGCAAAAGGACACAGATTAGATTATTCTCATCACAAGGCCCCTTAGGCTTATGAATTGAAAAATAAAAAATGAATGAAAACATAAATCACAGTTCAAATTATTAAGTAATAACTGAAACGAATTAGAACAAAACCATAAGCCTTAACAATACTCTAATCATGGTTAAATTAATTTAGACAGAAAAGCAAAAAGCAATTGACTTGAAAACAAGAAGTGAGGCCCAAAGTGGATACAAGAAAGTCAGGAGAGCTAAGATAAATCCCAAATCCAATATTCATCCATGCCTACTCAGCCAGTACAACCTGATGGCTTTAATTTTGTGGTTAGGGAAATGTAAAAGCGAAACCGCTAATACCAAAGCGCTAAATGTGCACTGTTGGCTGAATTTATGGTGTGGTAGCGGGTGGTAAAAACTAGGCTTCTAAGAAAGGGTGGAACTCTGCCCTCCAGGCACAGAGTAAATGACCCCAGCAGATGGAAATCTAAAGCAAATGTAGTCACCTACATCTTGCAAATAGATGTGTTTCTGAAAATTTGTTTGAATTGGTTCTTTGTGAATAAAACAGGATTTTGAATGCATTCAGGAAATTTGTCAATTTTTTTTTTTTTTTTGATGGAGTTTCGCTTTGTCTCCTAGGCTGGAGTGCAGTGGCACAATCTCAGCTAGGCACAACCTCTGTCTCCTGAGTTCAAGCAATTCTCCTGCCTCAGCTTCATGAGTAGCTGGGATTACAGGTGTGTGCCACCAGGCCCAGCTAATTTTTTTGTATTTTTAGTAGGATGGGGTTTTGCCATGTTGGCCAGGCTGGTCTTGAACTCCCAACCTCAAGTGATCTGCCCTCCTCGGCCTCCCGAAGTACTGGGATTGCAGGTGTGAGCCACTGAGCACAGCCCAGCTTGTCTATTTTTAAAGGAACCTGCCATCTCAAAATTGAATACAAACTATAGAGAGAATCCAGACTTTCAAATATTCTGTTTGGTAACTGAAGGGCACAAACAGTAGAGGCAGGAAGCTACTCTCAGGGTCTTCAACTTGCTCCACTATCACTGCCTATCCACCAAAGACTCTCAGAGAAGTTAAGATTTTCTAGGATATGAGATATGTTCAAACCAAAATAAACACAAAGATAAACCTTTAATGACAAATTTTTATTTTATTAGGAAGTTTAGAAAGTAGCTATTGACAAATAAGAATACAAGATAGAAAAGAAACAGAGAAAGGCACACAAATGGGGATAAAATGATTATATACGTCGAAAAGTCTGTTGGGAATCATGATCTTCTTTGACTGAGCTCAGTGATGTGGACTCTTCATGAAGAGGTAGGCTGTCCTCATGCCTTTGGTTGGCTGCTTGATATTAGAGAGGAAACTTTTCATAAAGGAAGACTGGAAACACCTGAAGCAGAAAATACAAGAACGCAGAATTCAGGAGCAAAGTTACACAAGAGCATAAGTGCAAGAATACCCAGAGGACAGGTAAAGCAGGTGAATGGGGTGAAGGAAAGTCCCCAGCATATCCTGCCACAGGACAGAGACCGGGGCCCGCCTAGCAGCAGCATTGCTTCTGGCAGCAGCACTTTTGCCGGCAGCATCCCTTCTGCTGGCAACAACCCTTCCCACAGCCGCAGCCACACGAGCTGCAGGTGCGGCGGCAGCAGCAGATCACGGGCGTGCTACAGCAGCCCCCACAGCAGCCGCGGCAGCAGGGGCAGCAGCTGGAGCAGCAGCCCACCCGGTAACACCTGCAGGTGGTGCAGCTGCCACAGCCACCACAGCCACCACCACAGCCACCACTGCAGCCACCACTGCAGCCACCACAACCACAGCAACCCATGGTGTCAGTAGAGAGGTCTCAGGTGAAGTGAGAAGAGGACTCAGGAGAGGTGAGTGAGATATGATGCCTCTTTCTCCTGGGGGGTCCTTATATACTAACTCTGGGGGAGAGCACTGACCTAAGACTCAGTGCCACTTCCCTGTTGTTTATGCAAATATCCAAAGCAGAATCTCACATGGCCTTTTGTACGCTTCCTTATTGGATCCTTCTGACCTCAAAAACTTGCTAAATTTAGCTTTCACTTGTATTTTAAAGCCATCTATAATATATAGAACAGTAAACACCTAACTGAAAAACCCTTTTCTTTATTTGGTGATTGTAAAAGTCAGAGTGGGATTGCAATTTCCCTCAGCTATAGTACATTTCTCCCAGCCCAGGACAAAGATTTTTTCATTCCTACATTATTTGTAACTATTTATTAATTCACAAACCTTCCTTTAGATGGAGGAGAGGACTCTGTATGTTTAAAAGGAAAGAGTGATCTCAGATTATGTTATTTTGTCCTCCCTAGGCAGAGGTCCTCAGGTGTTTGCTAGTCCTGTAACCTGAGTCAGAACTCTATGATCCAGGGAAGAGGGGATCCTGCATTATCAAGGGTTATGACACAGCATCCTTCATGTTGTACAGACGATAAAAGCACATCCTGAGCAGAACATTTCCCAGTTACTTGCCAGACTCAAGGAGGCTGTTATCAGCCTGTTAAGGAGGGAGGATAATGCTGAAAGCATGCTTCTGGCAGCCACCTGGTGCCTGGTTGATCAGGGACCAGTACCTCATGGAGTGCTTACTTGAAATGATTAGTTTCCATTGGCCATCCCTATGCAGACTACTCCTTTCTGTCAAAGGAAAGATGAAAATGAAAAATGGAATCGTGAAGGCCATCAAGGAAATCTATAGGTTCTAATCCTGCATGTCTGTTCTCAGAATACAGTGCTCTTATTGGTCAGCCCAGGCCACGCCAAGGAGAACAAGACAAGGAGAACCCAAGCATCCTCTCAGCTCCCTGCAGGACCCAGAGTTCCAGGAATTCTGATTCCCCTGCATGAAGGTAAATTGTATGTGTAAACTTGACTGGGTTAAGGGATGTCTAGATAGCTGGTAAATATTATTTGTGGATTTGTCTGTGAGGTTGTTTCTAGAAGAGGTTAGCATTTGAATCAGTAGACTGAGTAAAGAAGATCACTTTACCAACACGGTAGGCTTTGCTATGGTCTAAATGTGTTCCCCAAAAGTCACGTGTTGGAAACAATCTCAATGCAATAGTGTTGGAAGGTGGGGCTTAATGGGAGGTGTTTATGTCATGAGGCCCCTGCCCTCATGAATGAACTAATACCACTATAAAAAAGGCCTGTGAGGCTGTGTGCGGTAGCTCACACCTGTAATCCCAGCACTTTGGGAGGCCAAAGTGGGCAGATCACTTTAGGTCAGGAGTTTGAGACCAGCCTGGCCAACAGGGTAAAACCCTGTCTCTACTAAAAGTACAAAAATTAGGTGGGCATGGTGATGGGCACCTGTAATCCCAGCTAGCCTGAAGGCTGAGACAGGAGAATTGCTTGAACCCAGGAGGCAGAGGTTGCAGTGAGCCAAGATCGCACCACTGTACTCCACCCTGGGCAACAGAGCAAGACTCCATCTCAAAAAAAAAAAAAAAGACCTGTGAGAGTGAGTTCACCCTCTTCTGCTCTTCTGCCAGGTGAGGACACATAGTTTATCTCTGTCTTGCCCTTTTGCCTTCTACCATGAGAAGTTGCAGAAAGGCCTCACCAGATGCCAGTGCTTTCATCTTGGACTTCCCAGCCTCCAGAACGGTAAGAGGATAAATTTCTGTTCTTTATAAATTACCCAGTCTCAAGTATTCTGTTATAGCAACACAAAAACGGACTAAGGCAGGGATCATCCAGCCCATTGAGGACCCAAATACAACAAACAGATAAAGTGAGGGGGATTCTCTCTCCCTTCTCTTAAGCTAGAACATCCAGCTCCTGCTCTTAGACATCAGCACCCTACCTCTCAAATCTCAATCAGACTCTGATTGGTACTTACACCCTTGTTCTCAGGCCTTCCGACTTGGACTGAATTGCACCACTGGCTTTCCTGGCAGAGAGCAGATCGTGGGGTCCAACGATCTTGGCATCCATAATCATATGAGCCAATTCCCATAATAAATCTCATTTATCTATTCATGTTTCCTACTGATTCTGAAAAATACACCTTGGAATAATATCACAATCTGATTTTTTTTTTTTTTTTTTTTTTTTTTTTTTTTTTTTTTTTTTTTTTTTTTTTTTTTTTTTTTTTTTTTTTTNGACTTAAAAGCACAGTGTCAGAGGGTGGGAGAGTTTCGGAGGACGATGTAGGGGTGGGTTCACAGCTGCATGTTTTGTTTTTTGAGATGGAGTCTCTCTCTGTCGCCCAAGCTGGTGTGCAGTGGTGTGATCTTGGCTCACTGCAATCTCTGCCTCCCATGTTCAAGCAATTCTTATGCCTCAGCGTCCCAAGTAGCTGGGACTATCAGTGTGCACCACCACACCCAGCTAATTTTTTGTGCTTTAGTAGAGATGGGGTTTCACCTTGTTGGCCAGGCTGGTCTTGAATTCCTGAACTCAGACAATCCACCCACCTTGGTCTCCCAAAGTGCTGGGATTACAGGCGTGAACCACCGCACCCAGCCATATGAGCTGGATCTTTAACCACTGGACTTTCTTCAGGTTAATTTTTAGTTAATGTGCAAGAAGTCTTAAAGATGACTTTTTTGAGAATGCAGCTGTGTACTACTTTTCAAACCAGAAAGATACTGAAGTGGTTCAGCACCGTGGTTCTGTTGTATAGCCCTCTACGTCATGCCTGCCGTTAGTTGGCTTCAGGTACCATGGTTCAAGGATGGGTTCCTGTGTAAAATAGTCAGTTTTTGGTTGATATTTTCCCCCAAAATTTTGGAATGTAATAATTTCCTGAGAATGTTTAGTAACTTTTTTCAATATTCCAGATTAAAGACAGAACTGTTAAATTGCTTCAATAACTATATTGTAAAACACACATTGAACAAGCACTTCTGGTATACATTTCTGTCCAACTCTCTAATCTGGATTTGTCTGTTTTTACTTAAGGAGGCCCATGAACTTCTACTTTAATGCACCGTAATACTTCCCCATCATATAAACTTGCAGGGAGCAGTGTACTCAATTGAACAAATACCTGTTGGATTGTCCTTCTCTTAGAAGAAAGTGGTTCTGCAGGGCACTGTGAGAACCTAACAATGAAACCACAAGCTCCCAGTCTGGTAAGAAATGCATGAAAAGAAATTCCAATAAAAGCACCTGCAACAAGAACCCTACAGATCAACTTTCTTAGATGTATGGGGAAAAATGAATGAAGTCTGAGTGTCTGTGGGAGAAAAGGAATTGGAAGGACTCTGACAGGGACTGTCTATCAGGACAGGGCTTCAGTAAAGATTGAAGACAGGGAACTATGAGGAGTAGTCGGGACGCACCTACTTGCAAGTGCTCACTGTTTTCCTACCAATCCTCCACACAATTAGATCAAAACGTAAATTTCTACAGGTAGTGAATGTGCTTCAAAGTGTATTTATTACAAGTCAAGTAGGGAGAATTGTTTCATTAGGTTTCCCCACCCCGAAAGTCATTTTTCAAACCAAGTATTCAGATAAGAAATGAGGCATCAACAGGTATCACAGTCATGTGGAAATTGCCAAGCAGAAGCTCTGCTCTTGATTGGACTGATCGAATGGATTAACAACAATGAAAAGTTTCTTGTTGTCTCTAAACAAAACTGAATTATTTGTTTGTATCTTGAACACTAACTGTATGCTTTTTTCTATATTTTGTAAGTAGTGGGAGAGCACGCTTATTTTTTTTTTTTAACAAAAGGAAGCTGCTTCTCCTTCCTTCTTATAGGAAAGGAAAGAGGGGCTCTATACACTTATACACTGCCCTAGAGGAAAAAACAGACATCAATGGACTTGGCAAAAGTATGTCCATTAGGGACACTTCACAGAGTATAAAAGATGATGGAAAGGAAGGGTTAAGTTGAGAAAAGGTAGACAGAAGTTGAGGAAATCTGGACTCTGGGCACTCCAACATCTTGGTGAATCCTGGACCACTATATATATATGTATATATAGTTTCACCCTTGTTGCCCAGGCTGGAGTGCAGTGGCATAATCTTGGCTCACTGCAACTTCCACCTCCCAGGTTCAAGCGATTCTCCTGTCTCAGCCCCATGTATATATTTTTAATTTTAATTTTAGATTTTAGATGCAGGGGTTTATATGCAGGTTTGTTGCATGGATATATTGCTCACCACCACACTAACAATACTGCCTTCCATTGCAAGAGGAATCCCAAAGACTACCCAAAGGCTAATTACCTAAAGACTAGACTAGGCCCCTACAGAGATCGCAAATAACATCTAATAGGGTCTTTGCTTTTCTTGAACTTTTAAACCAAAACTAGGAAAAATAATGATATTGGGCAATGACTAGAACTCAGGTGCATCTGCATTGAGATGCACCTACATACAGGCAGTCAGTTCAGCCTGGCTTCATGTGGATAGACTGCGGTCCAACCGCCAATCAGCCAACCTGTAAAATCCAGGTCATTGGAAACCACAAGGGATTCAAATGTGTGACCTGTTAGTCAGTAGCATAAGTTTCTACACAACGCATGGCTCAAGTGTATAAGCATGCCAGTTAAATATAACCTCTATCCTAAATAGAGGATGCTATTCAGCGCATCTATTCATTAACTTCCTGCTTGTAATCCTATTGTGAAAGATAAACATTTGAGCAAAATCAAACTGAATCAACAAGCATTTGCTGAACCCTTGTAATGTGCAAGGCAATACAGGTGATATAAAGATATATATGTCTAAATTATTTCAAAGTAATAAGAGAGATGATGGCTGGGCATGGTGGCTCATGCATGTAATCCTAGCACTTTGGGAGGCCAAGGCAGTTGGATCACCTGAGGTCAGGAGTTCAAGACCAGTGTGGCCAACACGGTGAAAACCCCTCTTTACTAAAACCACAAAAAATTAGCTAATCGGAGGCTGAGGCAGGAGAATCACTTGAACTTGGGAGGCAGAGATTGCAGTGAGCTGAGATTGCACCATTGCACTCCAGCCTGGGCAATAGGAGTGAAACTCCATTGCACACCAGCCTGGGCAACAAAAGTGAAACTCCATCTCGAATAAATAAATAAATGGAGAAGAAATGATTGGGAAAAGTAAGGAACAAAAAGATTTAACTAATAGCCCAATAAGAGTTGTCTCATAGTTGCTGGTGAATATTGACTTACAAGAGAAGACAAGTTACTTCCAATCGGATAGTAAAGAAAGGGAGGTTTTATGAAGAAGGCAGAGCCTTCTTGAATGGAAAACTGGACTTGGATAGGTGGAGAGGAAGGAGAAGCAGAGGGTGGAGGGCGTGGTGCAGTGCAGTCTGGGATCATCCTGTGTAAACTGATCCCCTGCCTCTAGAAAGATGTGATCTGATCTTTTTTACCTAATTTCCCTGATGGAAAAATAATATCTATATCATAGGGTTATTAGGAAACCTAAATGTGGTAACACATATAAAATACATTGAATAGGGCTTGGGACATAGTAAGCACTCAATAAATGTTTTAATTATTATTAGTGTTTTAAGGTAGGCTACACGTTGTAAGGGAAAATAGAAGACTTATTCAGAAAACAGAAAGGAAAGCAATTTACCTACAGTGGAAACTTTATTCAATGGAGTTAGTAGATATATATATATATATAATTTCTGTTTTTATTGCATTTTAGGTTTTGGGGTACATGTGAAGAACATGCAAGATTGTTGCATAGGTACACACATGGCAGTGTGATTTGCTGCCTTCCTCCCCTTCACCTATATCTGGCATTTCTCCCCATGCTATCTCTCCCCAACTCCCCGCCCCCCACTGTCCCTCCCCTATTTCCCCCAACAGACCCCAGTGTGTGGTGCTCCCCTCCCTGTGTCCACGTGTTCTCATTTTTCAACACCTACCTATGTGTGAGAACATGTGGTGTTTGATTTTCTGCTCTTGTGTCAGTTTGCTGAGAATGATGGTTTCCAGGTTCATCCATGTCCCTACAAAGGACACAAACTCATCATTTTTGATGTCTGCATAATATTCCATGGTGTATATGTGCCACATTTTCTCTGTCCAGACTATTATCGACGGGCATTTGGGTTGGTTCCAGGTCTGAGCTTTTGTAAACAGTGCTGCAATGAACATTCGTGAGTAGATATTTAAGCTGGAAATAAAATTCAAGAGTACTTATGAACTTTGGGCTGTGAAGACTTTGATGTTTCTTTTGCAAATGAAATATATAGCACCGTAAAAATGGCATTTCAGGAAGTTATATCTGACAGTACCTTTCAGGATCAAAGTAAAGAAGAAAACCTATAGATGGGTCAGCTAGATGGCTTTAGAGAACTTCATCCCATTAAAAATTCTCAAATGCAAACAGTCTTCTTGAAATTCTTGTTCATCATATATTACACTAATGAATACAATAAAGACAGTTCCCCAAAGTGATTACAGTCAACAACAGAAACACAAACTGAACATGTGCCCTGTTATTCTTTGCCAACAGAATCATCACTTCATGCTGCACACCTGTTTGCCAGGTGTTGTTCTGGGCATGGCTGGGAGTGAGAGGGAGGATCTATGAAGGTGACTGAGAAGGCGCTTCTGCTCCTGTGCTTTGGGCATTTCATAGGCTGAGGGCAAACTGAGCAGATGTTCTTAGTCCAATGTCAAAAAATTTTGTTAGAGATATGTGAGGGGGCCATGGGAGAGCAGTCACAGGCTCTGTCTAGGAAGGGAGATGAGATCTGAGCCGATCCCTGAGGAATGAGAGGAGAGAGATCTCTTTCCCTGAAAGAGATCTGGTGCCCTATGTGTTCCTGCCAAGATCAGGGTCTACCAATACATTGGAACACAAAGAATGCATTCCCCCAGTTGCTAAGAAAATCAAATCTATATTAGGAGTACTTCCATAATGCTTATACCTTTCTGATTCTCTGTAGAAATATTTTTGAGCTCTTATAATGTTGCAGGCACAATGCTAAGTATTTTACATGTATCATTTGATGTAATTCTTGAAATAACTCTGCAAAGCATATGCTGTTAATACCCTCATTTTACAGATGGAATAAAAAACACCAAACCGTTGTCCATAAGAAAATTGGAGAGTTGGAAAACAAGCCCAGGCAGGTTGATCTCGGAGCCAGCTCTCTTAACCACTGTGCAACATTGCACTTCTCTTCACAGTTCAATGCCAGATCAGGGGTCAACAAACTAACGCCCACTCTTGGCCTGACACCTGCTTTTGTACACAATGATTTCTTGGAACACAGCCACTTATACCTTTCAGTGCCGTCAGTGGCTGCTTTAAAGGTAGAACGGTTCAGTTAACAAGTTGCAACAAATCATGTGGCCTGCAAAGCTGAAAACATTTACATCTGATACTTCACAGAAAAAAATTGCCAAGCCGTAGTCTAGATCACGAAGAACGTTTAGACAAAATAAGATTCTGAATGCAAGCAAATTGCCTTGGGCCCAATACACTGTGGGTAGCTGCAATGCAATGTGAGTTTGGTGAGTTGTCCTTTCTCCCACTTTGAGCATTACGTGTCTCTAAGCTTTGGTAGCCGACCTCCCTCCTAAGCAGAGTCTGTTTCGTTGCCATAACCAGTGTTAGAATGACTTTCTTATTTATTTATGCTGACCACTGTGGTGTGATCACAACTTACTATAGCATCAACTTCCTGGGCTCAAGCAATTCTCCTGCCTCAGCCTCCCAAGTAGTTGGGACTACAGGCATGCACTATTATACCTGATTAATTTTTGATTATTTGTAAAGATAGGGTCTCACTATATTGCCCAGGTTGGTCTCAAACTTCTCAACTCAAGTGATTCCCTTGCCTCAGCCTCCCAAAATGCTGGGATTATAGGCATGAGCCACCATGCCTGGCCCCAACTTTATTTATTTATAGGTCTTTATGACTACTGATGCCTAGTTGTGGTCTGGGAATAACCATTTGAAGGACAGACAGTCCCCAGCTTACACTGTTTTGGCTTAAGATTTTTTGACTTTATGTATGATGGTGTGACAGTGGCACATGTTTTGTTTTGTTTTGTTTTTTTGGTTTTCGTTTGCCTGTTTGTTTTTTGAGACAGATTCTTGCTCTATTGCCCAGGCTAGAGTGCCATGGCACGGTCTTGGCTCACTGCAACCTCTACCTCCCGGGTTCAAGCAATTTCTGGCTAATTTTTGTAGTTTTAGTAGAGACAGGGTTTCACCATGTTGGCCAGGCTGGCCTCGAACTCCTGGCCTCAAGTGAGCCACTCGCCTTGGCCTCCCAAAGTGCTAGAGGCTACAGGCATGAGCCACCGCACCCAGCCTCAGTGATACATGTCTAATAGAAACCATACTTCCAGTACCCATGCAAGTGTTCTGCTTTTTACTTTTAGCACAGCATTCAGGAAGTGACATGAGACATTCAGTCTGTGACAAAGTAGGCTTTGTGTTGGATGATTTTGCCCAACTGTAGGCTGCTGTTAAGTGTTTGGAGCACATTTAGGGTAGGCTAGGCTAAACTGTGATGTTTAGTAGATTAAATGTCTTTAATGCATTTTGACTTACATTTTCCAACTTACAATGGATTTATTAAGAGGTAACCCCACTGTAAGTCAAGGAGGGTCTATAGTCACTCTTTCCAACACATGTCGTGATTCCAGGTAGAATATTTATTTAGATCTGCATTGAAACAACAATGGTGGATGGGCAGGGAATATTTGGATCCATATAAGGTTTTTTTTCAGGGCTTGGACTAGGGGGAAGTAAATGAGGCACTTGCCTGGGGTGAAGGATTTAAGGTGGCACCAAAAACTCAAGTGCGTAACTCCCCTGGGGAAGATAGAAGTAGTGGAAGGTTAATAGGGAAGATGGGATTTAAGCTGATGCCATACCACCTCTAAAAGTTACTCAGCATATTCAAGAGGCATAAGTAATAAGACTTGCAAAATAGCTAAAGTCTTGCCATCTCAGGAGTGTGTCCTACACAATCTATTGTGGAACCCAGAATCAACACAGCAGCTTCAAGAACTTCTGGCGATGTCTGTCAAAAAGCACATCTCCTTCCTATGTTAAGCATCAGTAGACATTTGCATTTCATCAGTAATGAGTTGATAAAGTAGCTGTCACTTTGTAAGCAGAGAGCGTGCCTCTATGCAGCCCAGAAATATCTCTAAGCAGGGTCAAAAATGAACTGGCCAGAGTGCAGGCTCCTACCCAGGAAGCGAGAGCCAAGGACTATCTGGCAGGGTAAGGAACAGCACGTGACAGCACGTGTGTGCATGAACGTGACAGGAAATGAGGCAACGGGAAAAGGAAATTGTTCTAAACTTCAAGAATTAATACAGTACAGAAAGAGGATCATGGGTTGGTGTAAGAGAAACCTGGGATTAAATCAGTACTGCTTGGTTGGGAGTGGCAGCTCGTGCCTATAATCCCAGCCCTTTGGGAGCCCAAGGCAGGCAGATCGCTTGAGACCAGCCTGGCCAACATGGTGAAATCCCGTCTCTTCTAAAAATATGAAAAATTAGCCAGATGTGGTGGCATGTACCTGTAGTCCCAGGTGCTTGGGAGGCTGAGGCATGAGAATCACTTGAACCCAAGAGGTAGAGGTTGCAGTGAGTCAAGATCACACCACTGCACTCCAACCTGGGAGACAAAGCAAGATTTTGTCTCCAAAAAAAAAAAAAAACAAATCAGGACCACTTGTGTTTTTTGGGATGAATTGTTTTGTGAGTTCTGATATTCTGTTAAGACATCTGCTGGCAAGAGTTTCAATTGGCTATGGTTGCCAAGCCACGTACTTTATTTGGCGAGCACCCTTGGCAGTCAGTAATATATGATTTCAGCTTGAGTTAGTTTTGAGGAAAGCGGACAACTGTGGACAGAATAGAAGTAGCCATGTGTGTAGGATTGCAAGGGAACTCACCACTTACCCTTTCTTTTTTGAATGGACATGGGAGCAGGAAACAGATGGAACAAGAGGTCCCCTCTGCTGCATTGCTGGTGGAGTTGGACTTTGGAAGCCAGACCTTGGACCCAACATCAATGTGGGGCTCCCACTCCTGCCCACTGGGTTGGTTAACCCACCAAGTCAGCAACTGGAGACCAGCAGGTCTCCCTGCTCTCAGGGTTTGCCTGGTGAGTTTAATGAATGAAATCAGCAGAAGAGAGAAGAGAAACACAGATGTAGGAGGCCATGCCAAGGACACCAGCAAGGACATGAGCTACATGGAACCTCCCCACTCCCCACAGTTCTCAAGCTCCTTGTCCTGGCAAATACTTGACAGTCTTTTCAGAAGCCACTCAGCACAGCAAGGTAGAGGCTACCTGCATTCCCCCTTCCTTTGGGGCTGATTTTTTGTTTCCTAATTTTTCTTTTTTTTTTTAAGATAGTGTCTCACCCAGGCTGGAGCGCAGTGATGTTATCATGGCTCACTGCAGCCCCAGCCTCCTAAGATCAAGTGATCCTCCTGCCTTAGCCTCTCATGTAGCTGAGACTATAGGGGCACATCATCATGCCAGGCTAACATTTAATTTTTTTGCAGAAATGAAGTCTCTTATATTACCCAGGCTGGTCTCCAACAACTGGCCTCAAGGGATCCACCCATCTTGGCCTCCCAAAGTGCTGGGACTACAGACATGAGCCACCACACCTTGCCTCCTAGATACATTTCAAGAAGAAACGCAGACCTATCACCACCATCAATTCACATCACCCTCATCCCACCCTAGAAAATCTATGGGAGAGTCCGAGTACACAGACCTCACAGGTAAGACATGATTTCAGGGCAGCAGCACAGGGGACTCTGTGCCTCTCTGATAAACAGCTACAGGTTCAGGGGCTGGGCCGATGGCCAGCTTCAGGAGGGTGCAAGAGGGTCAGAGCCAGAATTGGACTCATTGCACGGGGACAGATGAGCTGATGAAGGAATTGATAAAAAAAAAATGACTAATGAAGAGATTTTTCTTACCCACCAAGTCATTTTATTAGGAAATTTTAAAGAGCAAACAGACAAAAGAAATGGAAAAGACTGCACACAGGCAATGAAAAGAAAAATGGGGAAACCCAGGACTATTTAGGAAAGATTGAAAATTAAGAAATAATAAACTACTAAGGTTCCTGGTTGGCTCTGACTTTAGCCAGTTATCATCAGCTGCTTGGTTGACCGTTTGTTTCACACTGTGTGGTCCTGGCAAGTTTGTGCAGAGTTCGGGCAAAGGAAGATCCCAAAAGGACAAAGCACAAGGCCCATGAAGCATAAGGCAAGGGGATCCGCTGGTGACAGATAAGTTAGAAAAAGGATTAGACAGAATGGGGTTAAGCAGAGCCTCACCAGCTGGAGACAGCGAGGGCTCCAAAAGCTCCTGGGCAGGGGCGGAGCCAGGCCGGCAGCCTAGCAGCAGCATTGCTTCTGGCAGCAGCACTTTTGCTGGCAGCATCCCTTCTGCTGGCAACAGCCCTTCCCACAGCCGCAGCCACACGAGCTGCAGGTACGGCGGCAGCAGCAGATCACGGGCGTGCTGCAGCAGCCCCCACAGCAGCCGCGGCAGCAGGGGCAGCAGCTGGAGCAGCAGCCCACCCGGTAACACCTGCAGGTGGTGCAGCTGCCACAGCCACCACCACAGCCACCACCACAGCCACCACAGCCGCCACCACAGCCGCCACCACAGCCACCACAGCCACCGCAGCCACCACCACAGCCACCACAACCACAGCAACCCATGGTGTCAGTAGAGAGGATGCAGATGAAGTGAGAAGGGAGGACTCAGGAGAAGGTGAGGAGGTCTGATGCTTCCTTCTGCTGGGGGAGGCCCTTATATACCAACTCTGGGGAGAGGAGGGGGAAGACACATGACCACTTCCTTGTTGTCATTTGACTTGACGTACACGGAAGAATCTCTCCATCTCATATTGGCCATCCTTTTAGACATCTTTGTTTTCACTACATTTTTGGTTTTGTTTATTTTTTTCTCATAAAACCATAAGTTAAAAAGGCCTGAAAGTTCCAGGGAAGCATTCTGAGAGCTGGAGTGTGGTGATGTAATTCTTGGTCTGGTTCATGGTAACCATAGTAATGACAGCCTTCTCCTTCTTCCTAAGAGGTCTGGGGAATAAGTGCCATGGGCACAGGTCCATGAGTTGTTGGCAGGGCTTACAAACCCCACACAGCACCAGGCAGCCCCTGGACTGAACAATCTGAGCGCTTCTCAGTAATAGGTACAGTGATATGGAAGGCACAGTCCCTGACTTCAAAGGGCTTGCAATAGTGAGTAACACTGCAAGCTGGGAGGTGAAATGGCCACAGATTCAAAGGTCACTGCCAAAGTCAGAGGCCATCATCCCATTTATAAGCCAGTGAAGGCGCTGGGGCTGCCTTCTCTCCTTATTTGAGGCACATCATTGTGATTTGTCTTCTGTACACCAGGTCTTAGTGGTTATTTCAAAAGCAGAAATCAGTCATCTCAGGAGTCTGCATTCTGGTGACGTAATTCTTGGTCTGGTTGATGTAGCCTCCACCTACCAGTTTCAAGCTATCCTCCTGCCTCAGCCTCTCGAGTAGCAGGGATTACGGGCATGTATCACCATGCCTGCCTGATTTTTGTATTTTTAGTAGAGACAGAGTTTCGCCACGTTGGCCAGGCTGGTCTCGAACTCCTAAGTTCAGGCAATCCTCCTGCCTCAGCCTCCCGAAGTGCTGGGATGACAGGAGTGAGCCACCTCGCCCAGCCAGGAATTCATTTTTGTCTTTGATTAGGTGATGTCAGTTGATGGCTGAGATAAACAAATCTGCTTAATAGCCTGGCCTGGGCTCCCTAGAGGCAGGCTCTAGGGCTATTTAGAGAGTGCAGGGTGGGAACATTGAGGGATGTATGGTCCAGAGGTCAGAGGCTTGCTGAGCCGAATGAAGGCCCAACATGGGAAGGAAAGGAGTTTATGGCTTTAAGAAGAAGCCTGTGGCTGTGGATCGTGGTGGGGTTTGAGAGTTTGTGACCAACAGGAGCCTGTAAAAAAGGCAAGAAAAATTTGAGTGCAAGCAAGGTCTTCTCCACGCCTGCTGATGGAGAGGCTTCTGGTGATTAGTCAGCGCTCAGTAGACAGTAGTCAGCATCTCTGCCCAGGCTTCATTTGTAACAAACTCAAAAGCCTGTTTTCCCAACTCGGTAAAATTGCTCTTCAGAAATTTGAGGAAGAGAAAGCGCTATTACGTCCCTATGACTGATTACAATTGTTTATTAATGACCCCAAGTGGTCAGTGTGGTCTTTGGACTAAAGAGAGCATTTTCAACTTGTCAGAGAGTTGCATGAACTGGGGTGACGGGCACAGTGGAGCTAGAGATATGTGAATAGGTTTGAAGTTATTAACATGGCAGAAGCAACAGAATTTGGTGAAAGACTAGAAATGGAACTGAGAAAAGAAAGATTCAGGCCAGGTGTGGTGGCTCACACCTGTAATCCCAGAACTTTGGAAGGACAAGGGAGGCATATCACAAGGTCAGCAGATCAAGACCATCCTGGCCAGCATGGTGAAAGCCGGTCTGTACTGAAAATACAAAACCCAGTCTCTACTGAAAATACAGGCATGGTGGTGCATGCCTGTAGTCCCAGCTACTCGGGAAGCTGAGGCAGGAGAATCGCTTGAACCAGGGAGGCGGAGGTTGCAATGAGCTGAGATTGTGCCACTGTACTCCAGCCTGGCGACAGAGGCTCCATCTCAAAAAAATAAAGATTCAAAGACAGTTTTTAACATGGGTTCATATCTTGATGGATATGGCACAGTGGAGGAAAATGCAGTTTTTTTTCTGATGGAGAGTTGGTGATCAGGCAGGGAAGATTATGACTTGAGTCTGGAGTATGTGACGTTGGAGGTGTCTCTGAAACCATAATGGGAGAAGATGGAATGGAGAGTGGTGATTGATGGATTTGGAGTCCGCAGGAGAGTCTGAGCTGGAGACACCGGTGGAGGAACTAACCCAGGGATACACAGGAGGAAATCCACACCCTGGGTGGGAATGTGAGCTCTCAGGGAGGGAGGACAGAGTGAGAAGGGAAGGGGGTGTTGCTTCAATCCTTATCACAGGCAATTGTGAGGGGTAACAAAAAAGAAACAAAAGTCATTTACTATAAAGAGCCCTTCAGAAATAGAGCTGAGAAGTGAGCATTTTTATAAAAACTTCGTGTTCCATTTGGATGCTCTTATTTACCCTTTTCCATCTCGGGAATTTCCATGAAAGCAGGGTGATTTCCTGGAGAGAAGCCATTGCAGAGAGATGGAAAAGCAGCTTGCAGCAACCTTGAGTCCCGGCTTAACCTGAAGTCTCAAGGATTCAACTGGTTCTGAGAAAATGAAGAGCCTCTCCTACATGTTAGCATCTCTTGGCTTGCTTGTAATCTGGTTTTAACAGAGACAAGTGAAAATTAGTAAATGTTTTGGGTCAAAGATAGTCCTTAAGGATGTAAACAAGGAATAGTCCCAGATAACCTTATCATGGAAACTGCAGTAGCAACAAGAAGGAAGTGATCACTGGTCATGTGTCATGGGTCACTCCCTCTTCCTTTTCCCAAGATGGAACATAAGGGCCTCCCCCAGTAGAAGGAGGCATCGACTCCCCTCACCTCTCCTGAAACCTCTCTCCTCACTTCATTCGAGTCTTCCCTACTGACAGCATGGATTGCTGTGGTTGTGGTGGCCGTGGTGGCCGTGGTGGTGGCTGTGGTGGCTGCGGTGGCCGTGGTGTCCTGTAGGTAAGACACCCATCCTTCCCATCCTGTCTGGTCTCTCCCTCCTCTCTGGCCTTGAAGGCTGTTGCTGTTTTTCTTTGATGTTTCATGCCTTTCCATCTGAAAAGTTTCCAAACTAATAGGAACCATCTCATAGAAAAATATGAAAGCAGCGCAGCACCTGTGTAACTGTCCAAGTCACTGACCTTGGGGAAATGAAATCAGCTCCTCGTGTTTGGTGTGATGGAGGTGCTCATGGCTATGCAGCTCTGTCTTAGTTCCACTTTTCCCATCAGCATGCAATACTTCTTTTGTTTTTTGCTTTTGTGTTCTTAGTTATCATATAACATTGTTCAAATTTCCCGATAAAATAAACTAAGGGTCCATAAAATTTCTCCTTCTGTCTTCCATTTGATCACACTGAATCCTCGTTTGTCTGTTCAGAAACTGGAGAGATACTTTATCTTTTCTATATTTGAACAAAGTTTTTGAAACACTTGTGCCCTGGCTTATATCTGTAATCCCATCACTTTGGGAGGCCAAGACAGGAGAGTCCAGGAGTTCAAGACCAACCTGGGCAACATGGCAAGACCCCCGTTTCTACAAAAAGTACAAAAATTAGCCAGATGTACAATAGCAAAGACCTGGAACCAACCCAAATGCCCATTGACGATAGACTGGATAGGGAAAATGTGGCACATATAC
>NW_016107372.1:3850891-3904181 GCF_001604975.1 Cebus imitator
CTGCTGGGGGAGGCTTTATGTACCAACTCTGGGGAGAGGAGAGGGAAGACACACGACCACTTCCTTGCTATTGTTTATTTCCATTTCCACAGGGAAATCTCCTGTGTATGTCCCTATTAGGCACCTTTCACCTCATTAAGTCACTTATCTTCAGTTCAGCTAAATTAGCCTCTGTTCCATCCCGTGGGAATATTCAGCCAAGGACCTATCCCTATTTTCAACTACAACCAGTCCTGGAATAGATGAGCCAGAGGGATACATCTGTCATTGATGGTTTCCTTGCTCATCTGTATTTTCCCAGGGGAATCACATATTTCCCTTGACATCTCTCCAGAAAAATTCCTAAGGTTTACTTCAGTAGGAGAAGGAGAACACAGAAGCTAACAAAAAGGAAGTTCCCAATGTTTGCTATTTTCTATCACTGGTCTAGAATTCAAAGAGGCCACCTGCATGTAGGTTAGTGGCTATGTCTGATTCTTCTACCTGGGAGATGCCCTCAGCACACACAATGAGCTCCTTTAGGGAGTTATCAAGATCGGCCTCACTAGGGAAGCCCACAGCCCTCAGATCCAGCTTCAGTACCTTCTAGTCCTCGGGTTTCTGCCTCCTAATTAATTCTTCCCACACAAGTCACATTTTGTAAATCCCACTTTAACGACAGAGCTGGCAATAAACCAACCACAGATAAGGGTCCAGAGGCCCCAGGAAGCTCCACTGTCTCCAAAGACACCCTCATCTGACCTTGCAATGTTGCTCAGAACTCAGGAAGAAGGGGATGAATCAGTGTCAGGCTTCCCAAAACGCCCAAAACGTGTATATCAGAAATCTCGTTCCACAGGACATTAAAAGGCACTACACATTCGACTATTTGTGAGAAATAATGAATTTAAATAAAGCCAAACAGGCTTTTTGACTGTGTTCTTCTCGGTGGCTTGTCTTTGTCACATGCTCTGTGACTCTCCAAATGGAAGAGGAAGTACGAGGAGCCCCACACCCTGCCCTGAACTTCCTCTCAGTCTGGAAAGCAAGACTTTCATTTACTTCTCAGGTGTGAAGTCCCGGGATGTCCCAGGTTCGGATTTTGATGGTGGATTTAGAAAAGCACATTCACACATTGGCCAAAGAGAAGAGAAAGTGTAGAGCAGCGGTTCTCCAACGTATTATTCTCGTGACCCCTATGCTCCTAAAAAGTAGTGAGAACTCCAAATTGTCCTTGTTATATGGCTTATATCTATAGATATTTATTGCATTCTAAATTAACACTGAGACTTTTAAAAAGTTTATCAATTCATTTTAAAAAAACAATATGAGCCCATTGCATGATCACATACATAATACATTTTGGGAAAAAGTAACGGCATTTTCCTAAATAAAAAAGAATTCATGACAGTGGCCATTATTTTATATTTTTGCCAAACTCTTTAATGTCTGATTTGATCAAAGACAGCTGGATTCTCATTCTCCTCCTGCAATGAATCTATTATCCTACGGTGTTTTGGTTGGAGTAAAAATCCAGCCTGACACAGATTTGCAGTTGGAAAAAGGAGGAGTATCTTAATAAGCTCAGGGCCCCAGAGGTCCTTAGATCATACTTTGAAGACTGCTAGAGCAGAGACTTGGAAAATTTTGGTCCTTGAGGAAACAAACTACTTTAAAATCACCCCTATTATTGACTATTTGTCATGGTTATACGTCATGATTTATACTCAAGAAGTATAAATCCTTATACGTGGTCAGTATATGGTATAATGATGGCTTAACACAATTTTATGAAATTTTTGTGCTTCTGTATTTTAAAAGCTACTTTGTGCTGCTCTATATTCTTCAACATTTCATTCCTACTCAACAATTTAGACTCACTAGTATGGCGTTAAAATGCCCTCACCAATCCAGTTTCACTGGGTGCAGTGGCTCACACCTGTAATCCCAGCACTTCGGGAGGCCAAGGCAGGCAGATCACTTGAGGTTAGGAGTTGGAGATCAGCCTGGCCAACATGGTAAAACCCTGTCTCTGCTAAAAATACAAAAATCACCCTGGTGTGGTGGGACAGGCCTGTAGTGCCAGCTACTCGGGAGGCTGAGGCAGGAAAATGGCTTGAGCCCGGAAGATGAAGGTTGCAGTAAGCCAAGATCACACCACTGCACTCCAGCCTGGGCAACAGAGTGTGATTCCATCTCAAAAAGAAAAAAAGATGATACACAAAAAAACAGGCACAGTGGAGCTGTGGTCCCAGCTATTCAAAAGGCCGAGATTGGAGAATCCCTTTAGCCCAGGAGTATTAAGGCCAAGCTGGGCAACATAGCAAGACTCCTTCTCTTAAAAAAAATAAATAATTTTTTTAAGATTATGTGTAATAAAGTTGTGGGCATGTCTTTTAAAATACAAAAAATATGAAGAAGCAAAATATTACCTATAATTCTATTTAAGTACAATTAGTGATAATTTTCTATTATGAAAGTTATACATGCTTACTGTAGAAAATTTGAAAAATACACAGAAATATGAAGAAAAAATTATTCATAATCATATCTTATGGAAATAACCATTCTTTACTTTGTAATTTTCTTCCAGAATTTTATGTCCACCCATCTGCACTACTTAAAAACAAAATTGGGGATCGTTGTTTGTTCACTTACTATAAAAAATAAGAATCTTCGCCAAAACTTCCCTACTTCTCCCTAGACAACCCCTGCATAAGAAATGCTCTAACTCAAATCCCCAGTGACCTCCATTGTGACGGAGTCCACAATATGCTCTTTGGCAACATTACAAGATGACTCCATAGACTATGGAATAGACAAATCCTCCTTTCTTAAAGCATTCTCATCTCTTGACTTTTATGATACAAAATTCCTTGTTTTTCTCCTACCACTTCTGTTATTCTTCTTCCGTCTACTTTGTAAAACATGACTCTGGGAGGCTTGAGACCTGGTAAATAAGTCTTCCTTGTTGTGTCTTTGGGAGAATTTCACTTTTTTAAGATCCCATTTACTTCTTCGTTGAATACCTTAGACTTGATTACATGGATGTACCTTTTTAAAATTCTGATTTTTCAGAAGACCTTCAGTCTCAAATATTTTCAATTATACATTCCTAAATGTAAGATCATTGTTTCTTTTGAGGGGCAGGAGGCGGGGCATCATCAGGTCTTCTAATAATGATCTGAATAGTAAGGGAGCTATAATTCTTCATCCACTTGCATCTGGACCAGAGCTGCCTAGTAGGACTTTCTGAGAAGATGGAAATGTTCTATTCTGAGCTGACCAATATGGTAGCCACTTGCCACATGTGCCTATTGAGTATTTAAAATGTAACTAATGAAGCTGAAGAACACAATTTTTTACTTTACTTATTTTCAATTAATTTGAACTTAATTAGCCTACATTGTGAGTGGCTGCCATATTGAAAAGAATAATTTCAGACTGTAGTTCTTTGAAAGGAGGAACCATACCTTGTCCTTACTGGCATCAATTTATCAAAAGTTGAATAATTGTCTGCTGTAATACATTTCAGACACTGTGTAGCACTTGGGAGAGTATGATGAATGAGAGATGAAACTAGCCCTAAAGAAGCATGTAAGGTCCACCAAATAAGACACTAAAGCAAATCATAAGTATTATGAAAACCCCTAAAACAGACAGCCAAGTAGAAAACATATGGGGGAAAAAATATTTAAATTCCCAATGCCCAGCACAGTTCCTAATATATAATACAGTCTGCTATAACACTTGTCTTTGAAAATGTAAATATGTTCCAGGGAGGGTTGTATTGGGCAACAACTGGAGCATAATGCAAATTTTGCACTTGCTTGTATGCAATTTTGTCCAAGAGAAATACCAAGTAGCTACAGAAAACTGCACCCAGCTAAAGTGCACACATGCATACTTCAAACAACTACCTACTAGCTACCTGTTCACCAGTGTGCTGGTGAAACCCATCCACACATGCACTTACAACTTTCTGTTTCATTTCAGATACCACTCCCTTCCTATCACTTGACAATAACACAAGCTGCAACCCTTCTTATGCCCACTTCCGTAAGCCAACTTCGGGTAAACTACTACATTTATTACAGGATATATGTATATCCTGTAACTGTGCACCCTTTTCATTAAGTTCTCCATCTTGTCTTTAATGAGTCACTGATGAAGTTTTTTGAGTGCCGTTCCCAAAGCTCCATTTTAGCCATAAGTCCTATGATTTTATTGCACAATTTTGTACTGTCTTGTGATTTTTAGGAGTACTTCTGTTGTGTTTTAGAAGAACTGACTATAGGTGCAGAAAAAAAAAAATCTTAGCAATGAGTGCAGTTAGTACCCAGATCTTGGATTCTAAATATCATTATCCAATAAAAGAAACCAGAATCCATAGAGAACAGGCTGATTCCAGATCTGGAACAGGAAAAGGGTGAAACGGGACCTTGAACATCTTATGCCAGAATACAAGTTAGTACTTCAAAAATTATGAAGATTTTTTTAAAACCACAGACCAGCTTGAAGGTGGTACCAATGGCAAAACTTGGGATAACTTGAGTATCAAAATAATGACAGTAACAGATTTATAACTCAATGAATAGAATAGGGTTCTATCAACCAATATTGATATAAATGATTACATGGGAGAATGCATATCTTTGACCTAGCCAGACATTGCTTAATTGCTCCCAGAATTGGGTATAGCAATTTACACTCCCACCTAACAAAGTATGAGAATTCCAATGGTTTGACATTCTCACCAGTATTTGGTATTGTCAGACTTGAACATTTTGATAATCAGGTGGATGTAAAATTAAAACCACGTTGTGGTTTTTCTGTGCTTTTCTGATTACTAGTGAGGTTGAGCATCTTTTCGTGTTGAGTTTTGTCTTCTGTAACTCCTCAGTTCATATTCTTCAGTCATTTTTCTATTAAGTTGATTTCTTTTTAAAATTAATTTGTTCTTCAGCCTAGAGTTTATTTTAATCTTTATTTTTAGCATTTTGTTGTTGTTGTTGTTGGTTTTTGGGTTTTTTGAGACAGAGTTTTGCTCTTGTTGGCCAGGCTGAAGTGCAATGGCACAATCTTGGCTCACTGCAACCTCCACCTCCCAGGTTCAAGTGATTCTCCTGCCCCAGCCTCCCAAGAGGCTGGGATTATAGGTATGTACCACCATGCCTGGCTAATTTTTTGTATTTTTAAATTAAACAGGGTTTTAAAATGTCAGGCTGGTCTTGAACTCCTGACCTCAGGTGATCTGCCCACCTCAGCTTCCCAAAGTGCTGGGATTACAGGCATGAGACACTGCACCCAGCCAATTTTCAGCATGTTTTTATGTGAAGATGTTTTCTTCTCTTTCATTTGAAGTATTTTCAATTTAATTCATTGTTTACTTTACTGTTTGGATTTTTCTATTCTAAGAAATAATTTATCCTTGATGAACACGGATGCAGAAATGCTCAACAAAATGCTGCAAATCAAATCCCACAGCCATCAAAAAGCTTATCCACTATGATCAAGTAGGCTTTATCCCTGGGATAAAAGGTTTGTTCAACACATGCAAATCAATAAATTAGATTCATCACATAAACAAAAGACAAAAACCACATGATTATCCCAATACATGCAGAAAAGGCAGATAAAATTCAACATCCTTTCATGTTAAAAACTCTCAATAAACTAGGTTTTGAAGAAACATCTCAAAATAATAAGAACCATCTATGATAAACCCATTGCCAGTATTATACTGAATGGGCAAAACCTGGAAGCATTCCTGTCAAAACTGGCAAAAGACAAGGATGCTCTTTCTCACTATTCCTATTCAACATAGTATTGCAAGTTCTGGACAGAGCAATCAAGCAAGGGAAATAAATAAAGTGCATCCAAATAGAAAGAGAGGAAGTCAAACTATTCCTGTTTGTAGATAACATAGTCCTACATCTAGAAAACCCCACGGTCTCTGCCCAAAGCTCCTTAAGCTGATAAAGAATTTCAGCAAAGCTTCAGAATACAAAATCAATGAACAAAAACTGGCAGCATTCCTATACACCAAGAACAGTCAAGTTGACAGCCAAGTTAGGAATGCAATCCCATTCACAATTGTAACAAAAAGAATAAAATATTTAGGAATACAGTTAACCAGGGAGGTGAAAGAGCTCTACAATGAGAATTACAAAGCACTCCTCAAAGAAATCAGAGATGACACAAACAAATGGAAAAACATCCTATGTTCATGGATAGGAAAAATCAATATCATTAAAATGGCCATACTGCCCAAAGCAAATTTACAGATTCAATGCTATTCCTATCAAACTACCAATGACATTCTTTACAGAACCAGAAAAAAATATTTAAAAATTCACATAGAAACAAAAAAGAGTCTGAACAGCCAAGGTAATCCTAAGCAAAAAGAAAGAAGCAAGGCAACATGTCACCCAGCTTCAAACTATATTATAAGGCTACAGTAACCAAAACAGAATGGTATTAGCACAGAAACAGACACATAGACCAATAAAACAGAATAGAGACCCCAGAAATAATGCTGCTCACCTACAACCATCTGATCTTTGACAAAGGTGACAAAAACAAGCATTGGGGAAAGGACTCCCTATTCATAAATGGTGCTGGGATAACTGGCTAGCCATATGCAGAAGATTGAAACTGGACCCTTTCCTTACACCATATACAAAAATCAACTCAAGATGGATTGAAGACTTAAATGTAAAACCCAAAACTATAAGAACACTAGAAGAAAATCTAAGCACTACCATTCAGGACATCAGCATAGGAAAAGATTTCATGCCGAAGATGCCAAAAGCAATTGCAACAAAGGCCAAAATTGACAAATGAGATCTAAATAAACTAAAGAGTTTCTACGCAGCAAAAGAGACTATCAACAGAGTAAAGAGAAAACCTACAGAATGAGAGAAATTATTTGCAAATTATGCATCTAACAAAGGTCTAATATACAGCATCTATAAGGAACTTGGACAAGTGTACAAGCAAAAAGCAACCTCATTAAAAAGTGAGCAAAGGAAATAGACACTTTTCAAAAGAAGTCATATATGCAGTCAACAAGCATATGAAGAAAAGCTCAGTACCACTAATCATTAGAGAAATGCAAATCAAAATTGCAATGAGATACTATCTCACAAGTCAGAATGGCTATTATTAAAAAGTCAAAAAATAACAGATGCTGGCCATGTTGCAGAGGTAAAGAAATGCTTATATAATGTAGATTGGAGTGTAAATTAGTTCAACCATTGTGGAAAGTAGTCTGGTGATTCCTCAAAGAGCTAAAAACAAAACTACCATTTGACCCAGCCATCTCATTACTGGATATATACCCAAAGGAATATAAATCATTCTACCATAAAGATACATACACACAGGTTCATTGCAGCACTATTCACTACAGCAAAGACATGCAATCAACCTAAATGCCCATCAGTGGTAGGCTGGATAAAGAAATGTATTCATCTAGGAATTTCTCTATCCAGCCTACTATCATGGAATATTATGCAGCCATAAAAATGAGGTCATGCAGGGGCATGGATGGAGCTGGAGGTGATTATCCTTAGCAAACTAATCCAGGAACAGAAAGCCAAATACTTCATTTTCTTACTTATAAGTGGGAGTTAAATTATGAGAACACGTGGACACAATAGGAGAACAGCAAACACTGGAGTCAGCTGGAGGGTGGAAGCTGGGAGGAGGAAGGGGATCAGAAAAAATAACTATTGGATACTAAGTTTAGCACCCAGTGACGAAATAATCTGTTAACCAAACCCTTGACATGAGTTTACTTATAACAAACCTGCACATGTACCTCTGAACCTAAAAGTTAGAAAAAGAAATAATTCATTGTGTCTTCTTTAAATATCAAGCTTTGCTTTTCATTTTTAGATCTCAAAATTATCTGGAACTTTCTTTGATGTATGGTGTGAAGAAAGATGCTAGTATATTTTTATTCATATGGATAACCTGTTATCTCAGTACTAACACTGAATAGTCAATATTTTCTTCTGATTTGTAATGGTTCTGCCATATACCAAATTCCAAAATCTATGTGATTCCGTTTCTGGGCTCTCTATTCCTCTCCATTAGTCTGTCTATCTCTCTCAGCAACAAAATTTCTCATTGTTTTAATGACCATGGCCTTAGAATTAGTCCCAAAATCTGATATGGCAAACTTTCCTCCTCATTCCTCTTAAAATATGTATTTGATATTATCAAACTTTTGTTTTGTCAAATGTATTTTAGGGGCATCTGTCAAGTTAAAAACAAAACAAGAAAAGTGTTTACATCTCAGTGCTTTTAATAAATTGCAATGAATTTATTAATTTATTTGAGAAGGATTGACATCTTTTAGACATTGAGACTTCCAATCCACAAACCTCTATTTATTTCTTCTTTTACGTCTCTCAGTAGAATTTAGTAATTTTTCCCATCACGATCCTGCATGTCATTGGATTCATGTTATTATATTTTTATTTTAATTTTGTTGTTATTTTAAATGGATTCTCTAAATCCTTGTTTTGAGTAAACCCATTCAAAAAGTAATTTTTAAAATTACATTTTCTATTTGATATAAAATCTCTTTGTGTTGAATATTAATTTTTCTTTTTTTTGAGACAGAGTCTTGCTCTGTTGCCTAGGCTGGAGTTTAGTGGTGAGATCTTGGCTCGCTGCAACCTCTGCCTCCCGGGTTCAAGAGATTCTCCTGCCTCAGCCTTCTGAGTAGCTGGGATTACAGGCACACGCCACCGCGACCAGCTAATTTTTGTATTTTTAGTAGAGACAGGGTTTCACCATGTTAGTCAGGCTGGTCTCGAACTCCTTACCTTGTGATCCGCCCACCTCGGCCTTCCAAAGTGCAGGGATTACAGGTGTGAGCCACTGTGCCCAGCCTGAATATTGATTTTTAAGGCCCTCATTTCCTCCAGGACTTCCTATTACCTTTAAAATATTAATGTGAATTTCCCAAATGGAGACAATATGCAAAATTTCCTGGGCTTCTTTGATGATAAAACTTATTTTAATAAAAACTCTATATACCTAATGTGTTGGGTTTTTTTAAAGGGTGATTAAGGATAATACAGATAAAATGTATATACTTAGAGTAAAAGACAGGTAAACTTCGAACGACGATTCTTTCTCTGGGTAGCTATTACTGATTGGCAAAAGAGGAGAAAAGGCTGATCTCTTTGGCTTAGACCATCGACTACTATCAAAAGAATTTTACTGTCAGGCAGACAGACTGAAACAATGCAGTGTTTTATGGAAAAAACAAAACAAAACAAAAAAGTCAGTTCTGATTTCATTTCTGAAATAGAAGTGAATTTATCTAAAACTGAAATAAAAATCAAGTTGTATACACCCTGAGCAAGTAACAAACAGGAAACATAAGTTTGCCACAGAAAGTGGCCAAAACAAGGAAGTGACTGCAGTCAGGTGCCAAGTCCCAGCAGGAGTATTTAAGGGTTCCTTGCAGAGGCAAGCATCAGACTTCCTCACCTTTCACGTCCTCCCTTCTCACTTCACCTGAGTCCTCTCTACTGACACCATGGGCTGCTGTGGTTGTGGTGGCTGCGGTGGTGGCTGTGGCGGCTGTGGTGGCGGCTGTGGTGGCTGTGGTGGTGGCTGTGGCAGCTGCACCACCTGCAGATGTTACCGGGTGGGCTGCTGCTCCAGCTGCTGCCCCTGCTGCCGTGGCTGCTGTGGGGGCTGCTGCAGCACGCCCGTGATCTGCTGCTGCCGCCGCACCTGCAGCTCATGTGGCTGTGGCTGTGGGAAGGGCTGTTGCCAGCAGAAGGGATGCTGCCAGCAAAAGTGCTGCTGCCAGAAGCAATGCTGCTGCTAGGCGGGCCCCGGCCTCTGGAAGAATTTGCTGGATCTCACTTGCCCATTGTAAGCCTCCCCCCACCTTGCTCCTGTTCTCTTTCCATCACCGGGAGTCACACGTGTGCACTCAAGGGCTGTAGATGTGATACCCTCCTCTCTTTCACATCGCAAATCTATAATTTCAAAATATTGAGGGATATTGATGTGAACAAGGAAAACCATGAAAGCAGGGGAGAGCCCAGCTCCTGCAAACAATTCATGTGTTGAAGAAATGGAAACTGAAATCATTGTTACTTTTATGTTTTTCTGACATTTCTTAACACAAACTTCAGTGCCTGCCCTTCTTTTAACTGCACCATAAATTACATGCTATTTCTACTCCATTTGCATATCCAGCAGTTCTCTACTGCCAAAAATTAAATTCATAGAATAATGTACCACGTATTGATGGCTAAAGATCTCTTTTTCCTTTACTTATTGTCTTGCTATAAAAGGACCTTTTGTGCTGTATAAATTCACCCAAAATAAATAAAGAAACCCTGTTGGGAAGAATTTCCTCTACTGTCAGATTCATTTTTTTTTGTTGTTATTATTATTATTATTATTTTTTCACCATTTATTTATTTTATTGCATTTTAGGTTTTGGGGTACATGTGAAGAACATGTAAAATTGTTGCATAGGAACACATGTGGCACTGTGATTTGCTGCCTTCCTCCCCCATCACCTACATCTGGCATTTCTCCCCTTGCTATCTCTCCCCAGCTTCCCACCCCCCACCGTCCCTCCCCTATTTCCCCCCAACTGACCCCAGTGTGTAGTGCTCCCCTCCCTGTGTCCATGTGTTCTCATTGTTCAACACCCACCTATGAGTGAGAACATGCGGTGTTTGATCTTCTGCTCTTCTGTCAGTTTGCTGAGAATGATGGTTTCCAAAGATTCATTTCTTTTACAATGGAAGTTGTGCTAAGATGCATTACCCAATATCCAGGGCAGAAACACTTCACATGTAGGAGCAGGTCTCAGGGAAGCCTTATTTACCCAACTTCAATTTCTCTGTCTCACTGTTTGTGACACTCATTTCTTTGGAGTCAATGGAAATGTTATTTACTCCCAAATTGCCTACATCCCACTTCAACTCACTGGGTCAGGTCAAAGGAGCATGAACCCAATTTGAGTTGCTGACATGCCAAGAATAGCAGATGCTTTACCCCAAATCAGCCTAACCCATCCCTGAAAACAATAACCTTAAAACAAATGTAATCCATTTTCTAATCTGCCTTAAATCTTTCCTTTTCTAATCCCAATTAGAAGTATACAACCTTAAGGCTGGGCATGGTGGTTGACGCCTGTAATCCCAGCACTTTGGGAGGCGAAAGTGGGTGAATCACCTGAGGCCAGGAGTTTGAGACTAGCCTGGCCAACATGGTGAAATCCCATCTCTTTTAAAAATAGAAAAATTAGCTGAGCATGGTGGCAGGTACCTGTAATCCCAGATACTCAGGAGGCTGAGATGGGAGAATTGCTTGAACCCAGGAGGCAGAGGTTGCAGTAAGCCAAGATCAATGCCAGCCTGGGTAACAGAGCAAAACTTTGTCTCAAAACAAAAAAAGGAAGCATATGACCTTGGACACAAAACACTATCACAGAGAAGGATTTTCAGAAGAGGCCACAACCAGGTCAGGCCAGCAGATATCTGCCTCATGCAGAACTGGCTGTGCTGGGATGGGTTGAGACATATTGGGAGCAGGTGTGTATGCAGGTGCTGACAAAGTCTCAGGACCCCAGGTTATGCCCACCTTGAAGATGCAGAGGTTTCAATCTCTTTGTTTTTACTCTAGCGTTAATCTTAGAAATGGTGATGATGGCTTAATGTTATATTTGCCAGTTTCTAAGAGCGATTCGTCAGCTCATCCCCATGAGAAAAACAAAGCAAAAGTACAAAATGGATCTAAGAGGTTGATCGAGGATCCACCATACTATTTACGTGAATTCATGCGCAGGAGCATGAAGATTTTTTAAAGTCTCTCTGCAACACGCAGATAAAGATTGAAATTACATGTAGCCAATCCAAACTAAGAATATAGCATAAGTACCTGATTGTTCATGACCCAGGAAGTTGTTCCTCATGTGTAACTAACAGAATAGAAGTTAAACAGACACCTGGCATGGTGGCTTACACCTGTAATCCTAGCACTTTGGGAGGCCAAGGCGGGTGGAACGCTTGAGCTCAAAAGTTCAAGATCAGCCTGGGCAACATGGCGAAACCCCATCTCTCCAAAAAATACAAAAATTAGCTGGTGTGGTGGCACACACCTGAAATCCTAGCTACTTGGGTGGCTGAAGCACAAGAATCACTTTAACCCGGGGAGGTGGAGGTTGCAGTGAGCTGAGAATGTGCCACTGCACTCCAGCCTAGGTGATAGAGTGAGACTCTGTCTCAAAAAAAGAAAAATAAATGAATAAGTTAAACAGAAAGAAGTCTACATGATTGAAGAATTCAATGGCAACACCTAGTAAATTTAGAAATTGAAAAGAATCTACACTGACTTTGTGGTATATCCTACATTTTTAATAATTTAATCATTTACTTTTAGATAGGTGAATTTCTAAAAAATTCAGGATAAAGGGTGCTTTTTTCTCTTTAGAAGAAGTCCAGGTATAGAAAATCCGTATCCTCTATTGCTAGCCCATTTCAATGCACTGTTATCCTCCACTTAAAAGTCTTCCATAAGCATGATTGAAATCTTCCCTGCATTCGTGTTTCCTCTTGTCCCCTGTAGACCAAAGAGCAACATCTAAAGATCTGCTCAACAAAACCTTTTGTAGACCTAGTGACAGTCTCATTTTTTTAAACAACTAGATCTCATGTGAACTCATTACTGTAGGGAAGGCACCAAGCCATTCATGAGGGATCCACCTTCATGATCCAAACACGTCCCACTAGGTCCCCCTCCAATACTGGAGGTCACACTTCAACATCAGATTTGGAGAGCAGAAATATGCAAACCATATCATTCTGCCTTTGGCCTCCTAAATCTCATGGCCTTCTCACAATGCAAATGCAATCATTCCTTCCCAAGAATCCCCAAAAGTGTTAACTCATTCCAGCATCAGTTCAAAATTCCAAAATCTCATCTGAGACTCAAGGAGAGTTCCTTCCTCCTATAAGGCTATAAGAACAAAAGCAAATTATTTACTACCAAGACACAACACAGGCATTGGGTAAATATCCCCATTCCAAAAGGCAGAAACTGGCAAAAAGAAAGGGGTAACAGGCCAGAAGCAAGTTCAAAACGCAGCAGGGCAAGGCATTAAACATTAAAGCTCCAAAATAATGCTTGACTCCAGGTCTCCTCATACCCTGGGCACATTGGTACAAGGGGTGGGCTCCCAAGGCTTGAGCGGCTCCACCCCTGTGGCTTTGCAGAGTGCAGCCCCCATGGCTATTCTTATGGGTCATAGTTGAGTGTCTGTGGCTTTTCCAGGCTCAAGGTGTAAGCTTCTGGTGGCACTACCATTTTGGGATCTGAAGGGTGGGAGGGTGGTGGTCCCTTCCCACAGCTTCACTAGGGCCTAAATGCCCTGCTAGGGACTCTGTGTGGGAACTTGATGTGGTTTAGATATTTGTTCCACCTAAATGCCATGTTGAAATGTAATCCCCAGTGTTGGAGGTGGGGCATTGTGGGGGGTGATTGGATCATAAGGGCAGATCCTTCATGGCTTGGTGCTGTCCTTGTGACAGTGAGTGAGTTCCTGTGAGATCAAGTTGTTTAAAAGTGTGTGGCACCTCTCCCTCCAACTCTGTCTCTTGCTCCTGCTTTTGCAATGTGACATGCCTGCTTCCAGTTTGCCTCCTGCCATCAGTAATAGCTTGCTGAGGACTCCCCAGAAGCCACACAGATGTCAGCACCATGCTTGTACAGCCTGCAGAACTGTAAGCCAATTAAAGTACTATCCTTTATAAATTACCCAGTCTCAGGTTTTCTTTATAGCAATGCAAGTATAGCTTATTACAGAGCTTCAACCCTACGTTTCCCATCAGCACTGCCCTGGTAGAGCCTTTCTGTGAGGGCTCTGCTCCGGCAGTAGGCTTTTGCTTGGGAACTTAGGCTTTTTCATACATCCTCTGAAATCTAGGTGGAGGCTGCCAAGCCTCTGCATTCTGCATGCCTGCAGGCTTAACAACACATAAAAACCACTAACAATTATAGCTTGTGCCATCTGGAGCGGTGGCCAGAGGTATATCAGTTACCCTTTGAGCTGAGGCCAGAGCCAGAGCGGCCAGGATTCTGGAAGCAGTGTTCCAAGGCTGAACAGGGCGGTGGAGCCCCAGGACTGATCCCTGAAAATGTTCTTTCCTTCTAGGCCTCTGGGTCTATAATGGGAGGAGCTGCCTCAAAGAGTTCCAAAATGTCTTCAAGGCCTTTTTTCCATTGTCTTGGCTATTAGCAGCTGGCTAACTTTTAGTAATGACAGTCTCTCTAGCAAGTGGTTGCTCCATAGTCTGCCTACATTCCTCTCCTACAAATCTGAAAATAACTTTTCCTTTCCTTTTCTTTCTTTTTTTTTTTCTGAGATGGAGCCTTGTTCTTTTGACAGGCTGGAGTGCAGTGGCATGATCTCAGCTCACTGCAACCTTCCTCTCTTGAATTCAGGCGATTCCCATGCCTCAGCCTCCTGAGTAGCTGGGACTACAGGCAGGTGCCACCACACCCAGCAAATTATTCATACTTTAGTAGAGACAGGGTTTCACCTTGGCCAAGATGGTCTCAATCTCCTGACCTCATGATCCGCCCACCTCGGCCTCCCAAAGTGCTGGGATTACAGGCACAAGCCACCACGCCCAGCCAACATTTCCTTTTCTACTATACACCTAGGCTGCAAATTTTCCAAAATTTTACACTCTGCTTCTCTTTTAATTATAAGTTCCGACTTTAAGTAATTTGTTTCTACATTGATCATAGGTTGTTAGAAGCAGCCAAGCCACATCTTGAGTGCTTTGCTGCTTAGAAATTAATTTCATCAGATACCTTATGTTATCACACGTGAGTCCAACCTTCCACGAATCACTAGGGCATGGATACAATGCAGCCAAGTGCTTTGCTAAGACATAACACGGGAGATCTTTACTCCAGTTCCCAATAAATTCCTCATTTCTATCTGAGACCTCATCAGCCTGGGCTTCACTATCCATATTTCTATCAGCATGTTGGTCACAACCACTTAACCAGTCTCTAAGAAGTTCCGAACTTTTCCTTGTCTTCCTGTCTTTTTCTGAGCAGGCTAAATTCTTCCAACCTCTGCCCATTATCCCGTTTCAAAGCTGCCTGCACACCTTTAGGCATCTTTATTGCAACACCCCAGTCCTGGTACCAATTTTCTGTGTTAGTCCATTTTGCATTGCTATAATGGACTACCTGAGACTGGGTAATTTATAAAGAAAAGCTGATTTGGCTCACAGTTCTGCAGCCTATACAAGCATGGCACCATCATCTGCTTCTCTTTTGGTGAGGTCTCAGAAAGCTTTTAGCCATGGTGGAAGGCACAGTGTGGAGCAGGTGTGTCACATGGTGAGAGAGAAAGCAAGAGAAAGAGGGAGGGCCCAGTCTCTCTCTCTCTTTTTTTTTAACAATTAGATCTCCCCTGAGGTCGTCACCATGGGGAAGGCACCAAGCCACTTGTGAGGGATCAGCCCCCACATTCCAAACACCTCCCACTAGGCCCCACCTCCAGCATTGGAGGTCACACTTCAACATGAGATTTGGAGGAGACAAATACCAAAACCATATCAATCTGACAACCCAAATGTTTTTAGCTTTCAGTGGAGTTAGGAAAGGACTATAGGTTCATATCTGAACGTATAACATTTATGCAATTTTACTATGAACAAATAATGACTCAGATCTCATTTTCTCAACTATAATGTCCAATTTGGGGTTTGGACGTATGATCACTCTAACAATGCCAAGCGTTGAACACTCTTCTGTCAGTCAATTATACAATAAGAAATGCAAGAACAATTTTTGGCTTCACATCTGCTGGTGAATTGTGCACTGGCCCTATCCTCAATGATCAGTGTTGCTAACCCCAAAATTACTTACCTTGTCATCAGTTCTTAAATTAGTAAGTGAAGGAAATAAAACATGTTCTTACAGTAAGTACATTCAGTACTTTATACAGAAAATTAAAAAGCTTAGAAAGATACCTAGCTTGCATGAAAGTTTTTTAGCCCAGCTGTCTCATTCTCGACACATTAGAAAGCCAAAAACGCCTAACTCAGAGAGCAGTGCAGCTGCGTGAATAACAAAATCTCTTTCTCTAGAAACCATGGTCCCTCTTCCCCAACACACACAAACTCACAATGAACCACAGCCAAACATCATGGGGTCCCATGGATGCAGAGCCATTCTAATCCTTACCCAGATGAAGATTCCAGAAATCATGTTTGAAAAATCACAGTTTTGGGACTAGCAATTCTCTTAGTGTTTTACATTCATAAAAATGGTACAACCTTCCACCTAATGAAAGGTTGAAGAAAAAAAAAGAGAACTAAAAACGAACTGCATACTAATAGCAAACACATAGAAACAAATTTAAACCAATACCATTTACAATGACTCCAAAAAGATTAAATACTTAGTGTAAATCTAACAAAACATGAATATAATCTGTACCCTAAAAATCACAAAACACAGATGAAAAAAATCAAAGAAGAACTCAATAAATGCAGAGCTGTATCACATTCATGGGCTGGTGAAGACTCAACATAGTGAAGATGTCATTCCTCCCCAGATTGATCTACAGGTTTAATGCAACTCCCAATTTCCAGCAAGAGTTTTTGTAGACATAGACAAGTTTATTCTAAAACTTGCATGGGAAGGCACAGGACCTATAATAGCTAAAACAATTTTTTGAAAAAGAAATAGTAAAGTGAGAAGAATCACTCTACCTTATTCCAGGATTATTATTCACATACAGTGATCAAGACAGTATGAATAAAAACAGGGACAGACACAGAGATCAGTGGAACAGAATAAAGGCTCTAGGAACAGAATAAAGGCTCTAGAAACAGACCAGCACAAATGTGCCCAGATGATTTTTTTCTCTTTCTTTTCTTTTTCTTACTTTCTTTTTTTCCAAAGGAACAGAAACAATTCAATAGAGGAAGGATTGTCTTTTCAACAGACAACGTTGGGGCCATTGGACATCCATAGGCAAAAAAAAAAAAAAGTATCTCAACCTAAACCTCATACTTAGACAAAAATTAACTCAAAATTGATCATGGATTTAAATATAAAACTATAAAACCTTTAGAAAAAAAATATTTGGGATCTAGGGCTAGGTGAGCAGTTAAGAGACTTAACACCAAAAGCAAAAACCATAACAGAAAAAACTGATAGAATGAATCTCACCAAAATTAAAAATGCTGATTTTGTGAAAGACTGTTGAGAGGAGAAGACAAACTGCCAACTGTGAGAAAACGTTTACAAAGAGGACATACAGCTGGCAAATAAGCACATGAAAAGTTGTTCAACATCATTAGATGTTAGGGAAATGCAAATTAAGACCACAATGAGATGCCACCACACACCTATCAGAAAGACTAAAATTTAAAAAAATAGTGACACCATCAAATTCTGAGGAGGATGCAGACAAACTGGGTCACTCATTCATCCTTTGTTAGTAGGGATGTAAAATGGTGTTACAGTGTCAATTTCCTGCTGCATTGACACTGTAACACGTGTCAATTTACAAGACCTTGAAGTTCTTGAGGGCAGAAACCATGTGTTTTTTTGGTTTTGAATTCCCAAGTCCTTTCACAGTATATGGCATTAATAAATAATTGATGAGCGAATGACTTCACCCTTTTTCCAGAGGATGACACCAGGTGGTCACATCACCAAGAATCCATTTAAAGCCATTTACAAGGCCAGCGATGATGAGTACCAAGCAGTGTCTTATGTAAGGTATATGGGCCAGACACAGAAGACCTAACACTTCCCTTCTCATTAAAGCACAAAATTCACCTGTGTCACTAAGTTTATGGCCTAAGAAATTCTACACAGAAAACTCACAAAACAGAGCAGCAAAGCTGCAAAGCTATAAACCAAAATCACAACTGTATCTTACAGGAATATTTTGAATTAAAACCATTTTTTAAAGGCACAATGTCTAAAGCATCAGAGAAAAGCAGGCCCCATAATAACAATACAATGAATTTCATTCAAAATAAAATCAATGGTTTTCAAAAAGGATGTCCAAGTGACCCCTGCGAGTTTACCAAGGTTCCAGTAGTCAACAGAACAGATGATGGAAACTCAAATAATAAAGTCATCTTGAAAGCAGATATTTCTTTTTCATCGAAACCTCCACCTGGATTCAAGTGATTCTCCTGCCTCAGCCTCCTGAGTAACTTGGATTACAGGCATGCACCACCACACCTGGCAAATTTTGTATTTTTAGTAGAGATGGGGTTTCTCCATGTTGGTCAGGCTGGTCTCAAACTCCCGACCTCAGGTGATCTGCACATCTTGGTCTTCCAAAGTGCTGTGATTACAGGTGTGAGCCACCATGCCTGGCCCCATGCTGATGCTTTAAAAAAAAAAAAAAAAACCATTACGGTGATCCCCCAATTCATTTAGAGTATTTGTTGTTACTGTAATTTTTATCACTTGTTACCCTAAAAAACTATAATTAGATACAAGGAAAACTGAGTTACAAAACCAAATAAAAACCAGGCCAAATATGTGGGCAATCAAAAGAAAACCTTTGCAATGAAGTGCCTAAAATGTCTAATCTACATGACACTTCATTATACCCTTCATTTAACTGCCTCAACAGGTTTTCAATAGTCTGGAAACTCAGCCTCCAGAGAGAAGACTTGTGCACCAGTTGCTTCCCACCAAGCCAGCATCGGCAAATGATGCCCATCCTGTGACCAGCCTGGAGATCCTTTGTTCAGTTCAACCATCAGCCTCTCTTGATCCTGGGGTAAAATGTTTTGCCAGCAAGACCAAAGCAAGAACAAAGAGACACAGCTCTTTCCTGGGACCCAAGTTCTTAAAAAACGGCTTTTGACTATTTTTCGAGGGGGACGTTAATGGATATTCTTTTCTCTTTCAGCTATTCTGACACAAGACGGAATAAAAATTAGAAACTGACAGCCATTTAAGGAAACATAAAAAACAGGTGTCTGGGCAACACTGCCAACCCACGAGGAGCCAGCAGGTAGGACCAAAATCTTCATCAAAGACTTTCGATGAGAGCAATAGGATACGAAGCTGAGCACTTCTGCCCAGAAATAACCAGCTCTGTAATTGTTCATGAGACTGTGGGAACATGGTGTGGGAGGCTATAATTACCACTGGCAGCTCTAAGAAGCCTTTTGAACTTGAGGTCAGAAAAGAGCCTAGGTGTTGTAAGGCCAATGAAACAGGATGGGTCAGAAAGACATGAGCTAGATGATATGCACTGGAGTGTGCAGACAGGGCATTGAAGGGTCACATAATATAGAGCCTTAAGGGCAAGGGACTTGTCTCACTATTTGTCTTTTTCTTAATACAGGAGTTGGTGCCTTGGAATGAACATGGATGGGAGTGGGAAGCAGCATGCTCTGGTTTTGTCCATGTCACTGTCCAGATATCTTCTTGTCAATAAGTCATTAAACCTCCATTTCTTCCCTTGTAAACACTGGAGGTCAGGCTCTCCCAAGGGTCCTTTTTAGCTCTTAAATTCTTAAGTGAGTTCAATAAAAATACAGAATGATCCATTTTAACTAAAATGTATTCCCTGGATATATGCTTAAGGAGATTTGTCTAAAGAGAGTAGAAGGGGTTATTTTTATTTGATCTGGATTGAAACTTTCATTTTTATGCCCTTGATACAATATAATGTACAAAGTGATTATAGTCAAACTTCTTTTCATGGTGAGAGGTTAAGCAGATAATGCTAGAATTATAATGTAAATTAATATAAGCATATAGGCCCTAATCGTACTCTTAATAATCTAGACCTAAAAGAAATTTAGACTCTGAACTTGAAAATAAAGCCTATGCTGACAGGTAGGAATAGTTAAATAGTTAATAGCTGAATAATAGTTAATACTTATTGAGGGCATACATACATACATACATCAATCTCATTTAACTCTGATGACAACCATGAAAAATCATTATCATGACTCAAATTTTACAAAGAGAAGAACTGAAATTCAGGGAAACCAAATAAGCTGCCAAAATTGCAAGTCTTCAGAGGTGTGGAGGTGGAATTTGAATAAACATTTGAGAGATTGTACAGCTCACACTCTTTGTTCCTGTACTGTAAACACCAGCAGTCACACAGAAACAGTGTTCCTGGATAAACACGGGCAAATGACAGGGTGGGGACAACTAGGCACCTGTGTATATTTTAGCAGTAACTACTAGCATTGTTCATTCTTTTTGGATAAGGAGAATCAACTTGTCAGGGAACACTTGAAGGACAACTAAACTCTTGATTAGAGCTGCGTCAGCTTACTTTTACACAAAAAGTAGCAGAGAAACAGACACCAGGTTCTAAACTAGGGCAGGATGACTTTCCATTTGTACCTTGGCTAGTCCTCACCCGCTTTCTTTTCTCATTACCATTTGTATCTTCTCTCCCTCCCCCAACCTGTGATGTAAGAAGTTGGATTCTTTCATGACAAAAACATTCCATCCAGCTTCTTGATCCATGTTATCCCGGTGTTCTACACGAAATCCTAGAATCATCACCAACAAAATGCTGGACCATTATCCATGATGATGAGGTTGCTCACATCACTTGAATAAGTGGATCATATTGGGTAAGTGGCTGATGGTAAGAGCCATTTCAGGAAGGAAGGCAGTGGAACCACCAGCAGGGAGGGCAGACATCAGCACTGGGAAATGAGTCATAGGGACCCAATTTTATCATCCCTTGGAAGAGACTCAAAGAAATTTTATTTAGGGTATCTGCATCTAGTTCACTCAATCTTTCCCTTGTTAAATTGCTAAAAATAAATAAATAAAAGGAAAAAAAAAAAAGAGACAGAGTGCCTACCACCTGCTGGCTTTGTGCCAGAAGTTTAGATAGGTCCCCATCATTCAGTAAAAGAGAATAAGTATTCGAATGTTTTTATCCACACATACAGTTCTTTAGTGCACAATTCAATAGTTTTTTGTAAATTTGGTAAGTTCACTATTTAATTTCAATATATACATATTTTTTATATGGAGTCTTGCATTGTCACCCAGGCTAGATAGAGTGCAGTGGCATGATCTCAGTTCACTGCAACCCCCACCTCCCAGGTTCAAGCAATTCTCCTGCCTTAGCCTCCTGAGTAGCTGGGATTACAGGCGTCCACCACCACACCTGGCTAATTTTTTGTGTTTTTAGTAGAGCCAGGATTTCACTATGTTGGCCAGACTGGTCTTGAACACCTAACCTCACGATCCACCCGCCTCGGCTTCCCAAAGTTCTGGGATTACAGGCGTGATTACAGGCCCAGGATATTTTTATCATCCCATAAAGAAATCTTGCACCCATTAGTAGTCATCTCCTATTCCTCCCTCCTCACAGGCCCTGGAAACCACTCCTCTGTATTTTGTCTCTTTGGATTTGCCTATTCTGAACACTTCATAGAAATGGAAACATAAATATGTCGCCATTTGTATTTGGCTTCATTCACTTAAGAGAATGGTTTCAAGGTTCATCCATGATGAAGCATCAGTTAGTACATCATTCCTTTATAGGCTGAATGATATTCCATTGTGTGGCTACACCGTTTATCAGTGGATGGACATTTGGATTGTTCCCACTTTTTAGCTCCTGTAAATAATGCAGCTATGAACACTTGTACATACAAGTTTCTGTGTCAACATATGTTTTTATTCCTCTTGGGTATATACCTAGCAGTGGAATTGCTGGGTCATATGGCAACTCTATATTTAACTTTTTGTGGAGCTGCCAGGCTGTTCTCTAAAGCGGTTGCATCATTTTGCATCCCCATCAGCAATGTGTGAGTACTCCAATTTCTCCACATCCTTGCTAACACTTGTTGTCGTCCATCTTTTTGGTGATAGCCATCCCAGTTGGTGCAAAGTGGTATCTCATTTTTGATTTGTACTTCTCTAATGACTAATGATGTTGAACATTTTATCATGGGCTTATTGGCTATTTGTATATCTTTTTCAGGGAAATGCCTATTCATATTCTTTGTTCATTTTTTTTTTTTAAGTTTGGTTGTCTTTTTATCATTAAGTGGTGGAAGTTGCTTCATACGAAGGTATAAAAAGGAATATATTACACATTATATTAACCCAAGTTTGAAATACATGCTTAAAATTTAAGTGTAACATCCTTGTCTTACAATTTGGATAATTTATAAATTGGTATTTAGGAAGCTGGGCTCCATTCACAGTTATTATTAAAAAAAAAAAAAAAAAAGAGAGAGAGATATAAGAAGTGCTTAAGCCTCAGGCTTGGCATGATGGCTCATGCCCAACATTTTGGGAGGCTGAGGCGGGCAGATTACTTGAGGTCAGGAGTTCGAGACCAGTCTGGCCAATACGGTGAAACCCTGTCTCTACTAAAAATACAAAAATTAGCCAGGCATAGTGGCATGCACCTATAATCCTAGCTACTCAGGAGGCTGAGGCAGGAGAATCACTTGAACCCGGGAGGCAGAGGTTGCAGTGAGCTGAGATTGTGCCACTGAACTCCAGCCTGGGCGACAGAACAAGACTCCGTCTCGAAAAAAAAGAAAGAAAAAAAAAGAAGTGCTAAAATCTCTACAAATAAAAAATGAGATAGATAGTAAAAAAAAAGTGACAAATAAATTTAGATTTCAATACAGGAGATAAGCAATCTCTCAACAGCCATGATATTGTTATGTATTAAACTCTTTGTAGACTGGCCACCTAACTTTTTCCAGTGATAAGCAATTAGATGTTTAGTAGCCATCAATACATGATTAAAGAGTTTTCTATAATTTGATCACAATCTTTGTCTATAGTCAATTTCAATATAACTTTCTATTCTCAAGATGTCAAAACAAATGTGTATTTATTATTAATACCACTGAAATAGCTCAGCAGGAGTGTAAACAATTTCATTTCTAAGACTATCTTCTTCCAATATAGTTTTTAATGTTTGAGATACTGAGCTGTCTTGGAGTCTCAGCAGAAATGATTTCAAAGTTTTAAAGTGGTACTTTTTTTCTCAATCATCTCAACTGGATTTTTATATTTAATGCCGTAGATAATTATTTACTACTCCAAATGGCTGGGTGTTTCTGCATCACATACACTCTCCAGGTCCTGGCTCCCAAGTGAGGCCATACCAGGTAAGGCCAGACCAGGTAAGAGTGGCTGCTCACTAGGATGAAAAAGGACATTCATTTCTGGGCCTTGTCAGAGTGAGATGGAGTCACCCTAAGAGTTCTTGAGAATGCACTAAACCAAGGACAACATGGCTAGATGGAGGCCAAAATCAACGCCAAGAGAAACTAACCCATGTGCTAAACTAAAGGGCATGGTGACGACAACAGTGGATGAAAAACCCCTCCCTTACTAGGACTAAGTTCCATAAAGGTAGGGGTCTTGCTTTTTGTCTTTACTGTTGTTTATCCTAGCATGTGACACAATATAGGTACATGGTATATTTTAGCAAATATTCGTTGAGTGAGTGAATGAATGAATGAATGAATGAAAAGTTGGAAGCCTGAAAAGGGGTGGGGGACAAGCTGAAAGAACAGAGCATTTTTTTTTTCTGCATTCACAACAGATTCTATTACAGTCAAATGATCCCCATGCTTCCTCAAAGGCTGTGGTATGTTTTGCACAGGTGAGGGCAGCAGAAAGGGGACAGCTGCTGATGGACACCATTTTCTCTATATACTCCACACTGACTTTGCCATGGATCACTGCTGGGCACCAGCTCACACACATCACTAAATAACCGGGATGGAAAAAGAAGTGCCAGCTTTCATACATCCAACTGGACAGTGATCTGATACTGCAATCTTAATTACATTCAAGAGTTTTTGGGGGCCATCGGCTGCTCGAACACTGAGCTTGTGTAAAAGCTGAACCATGAGGCCACAAAAGCAGTCAAAGGTTCTGGGAATTCGGGTCTGGGGGTTCACTTCAATCAGAACATTCTTCTGTATGTGGATATAAACCTCTAGCAAGCTACCTCAGTTCAGGGGACTATCCATCAGCATCAGCAAACTCTGGTGGGTGTAAATGATTACTTTCTGAAGAACCTATGGTGAACCCAAACCCTTGTAGTTTAGACACGATGCCATGCATGGGATCACAATACACTTTCTTGGGGATTTTCTAAAGCAATCTAATGAGCAACTCTTTCTGGCTCTTCCTTATTAAAACTTTCCACTAAATCATCACGCTCACCCAGTGAATTCCCACTTTAATCCCTGCAGTTACCTCACATAAATGACTGAACTTCAGATCAGCACTAACAGCCAAAGTGCTTTTCCAGGAGAGGCTGCTTGGACAGTGTAAGCGTTCTAGAATACCGGCACTTCTGGTGTTTTGTCTGCACACAGAGAGCGCTACTGCCTACAAATACGCTACTCTTGGCCTATTCCTTTTCCCCCCACACTCAGTATCTCTATCACCACCTCTTCATTGTAAGAGCTCCCCTGTCCCTTTTAAAATATGTATATCCATCTAACTTCTAGTGGTCTTTCGTATCTTTTGTGAATTTTTGAAATTCTGAAGCTGAAATCATTCTATGCTGCAAGAGATCATACCACTGTTGTTTAGTGTCCCCTACCCCTTTTTTTGAAGACAGGGTCACACTCTGTCACCCAGGCTGGAGTACAGTGATGTAATCCTGGCTCACCGCAACCTTAGCCTCCTGGGCTCAAGTGACTCTCCCACCTCAGCCTCCCAAGTAGCTGAGACTACAGGCACGTGCCACTATGCCCAGCCTGTTTGGGCTTTTGATATAGGCTTCATATCCTTGACTTCTAAATTTCCATAAGAAATGTATATTATACAATAAACACTGGACTTTCTCTCTAGTACTTACTACTCCCGATAACTTCCCCCTGCAGTTTAAAAATTTTATCAACATCCAATATTTACACAAAAACTAAACCAGAGAAATACGATGAAAGCACACAGGTTTATATTTTCATAACATTGGTTTAGTAAAGGGTTTCTTAAGCATGAATTCAAAGTTAGAAATTACAGAAAAGATTGCCTTTGGTACCAAATAACAACAAAAAAGTTATAGAAAAGATGGACAGATTTAACTTTACACAAATATAAAACTTCATATATAAAAATCAAAACAGAAAATTCAAACATGAAAAATATGTAACAGTGGTTTTACTACAAGGTCTAAAAACAATTTTTAAAACATGAGTATACTAGGGAAGAGAAGTAAATCCCACGAAAAGATAATTCACAAGCATGAAAAGATGACCAACATCACTAGTAAGGCAAGAAACATGAAATGCTCGATAACATCTTCCACCTACCAAACTGACAATTAAAAATAACCAGTGTTATCGATATTCCAGAGGAGTAAACATTCTCAAAAACGTGTAGGAACCCAAAGCTAGAAAAACTTTCTGGAGGACTATATGAATTAAAAGAAACATCGACTGTAAGAATTGATTTATGTGGAAACTAATGTTGGACAAAGATGCTAAAAGAATGGCTCATGACCAGAAACAATGCCAACAATCTAAAGGTTCCATTAGACAGAGGGAGACAAACTGACCTGCACACCTGGTTTTGCATGAAAAGTTTCACTGGGACAAAGCTGAGCTCACATTTTGCTTACGACTACAGCTGTTTTTGTTCTACAAAAACAGAGACCAGTAGTTGGGACAGAGAGCACATCACCTGTGAAGTCTAAAAATATATACTAGCTAGCCATTTAAAAGTTTGCAAACCCCCCATCTACAGGATTAGTGAAGAAATGTATGCTCTGACCAGACAGTCATATAGTGCAGTCACTACACATGCCTTTGTACACATTTATGATAGAAAAAAGTAATTATTAAACCTTAAAAGCAAATAAGCTACACAAATTGTACACAAGAAAGCAATTATATAGAATGCAAATACTAACACAAAATAGCTAAGAAAAAAAATATACACCAAATATTTTGAAACCAGTGGTCTCAGGGTAATGAAGTCAAGCATATTTTGGTGGTGGCTCTTTAAAAAAAAAAAAAGTTTTGTAAAAATGCAAAACAGATGTGCAAAGTGAATGCTTTAAAAATTTCAAAGATAAATAGGGCATAAGAAAAACAGTTTTAAACATAAAACAGCTTTAAACACCATTTCTTTAGTATCAGGAACCATTGCCCTTTTTCAGCCAGTTTCCAACATCGGTGCCATACCTTGGCCAGCAGGGTATACAATTAATGTATCCTCTTCCTCCTCAATGCTGCCACTCCTCTGAGCCAACTGCTCAAATGTGGACCAACATCAAGGAATATTTCAGGTGTTCTCAGGTGCTTGTCTCATCTGCAGAGCCTCCTTTCCTCTTCCAGTGACTTCACGATGACAGTGAAACCTGTGTTCTTACAATTTTCCTCTTCCACAGTATCTTCCAGAGGAAAAGTCTACTGCCTTTGCATTTATCTTCATTGCATGGCATCACCTAATGACTTTGTGTGAGGCTGATACCAGCATACTTTTCTACTACTTTTTGCACAAACTCCTGACTCCTAGCAATACATGTATAAAACTTAACACACATAAAAAGGAACTTAATTCAAATGTACTTTCACAGAATTAATTTTTTCCAATCTCCGTAAGATACTCCAGTGATTTTAGTTATGACCAATAAAAAGCTATATACAAAAATGATATACCTAACATAGAAACTAAATTAGTGCTATTCTTGAATTTCCATACAAATCACCTGGGGATTTTGTTAAAATACAGATTCTGATTTACTACCCTGGGATGGGGCCTGAGATTCTGTATGATTAACAAGCTTCAAGGTGACTATGTCCAGGCTGCAGGTCCTCAGACCACATTTTGAGTCGCAAATGACCGTAATCATCTTTAACGCCTCAGGTGCTACACAGAATTCCAATCTAATACTACTTCACACTGATTTTAAACACCACTATTATACCCATTCTGTGTTCTTCATGCCAAAGGGATCTGGAAAGGAAGTATTTTACAGTAAGTACTCTTACACTGACACACACACACACCATCCTTTAATCAATGCCCTGAGGAGACAACCTGTCCAATATATTTTCAGATACCTGCTTGTCCACCAATACAGCATAACCCCAATATACAGACTTATTTTCTTCCTGCTTCCTTCTCATTCTTCCCCCTTAAGTCTTACATTCTACTGCTCCTTCATAAATCTAGATTAGGTCAGGCTGAGATGTCTTGTACTCTCCCACAGCCCCACTTTCCAGCCTTTGGTGTGGACTTACATGTACATCATATTCCCTTACTAGCAGACCAGCTCCTTCAAGGCACTGTGGTGGAATGGTTCTGAGCACCTACTCTCGAGCTGAATTCAAAGTTCAGTTCTGCCACTTACGTTACTTGGGCAAGTAAGCCATCATTTCTAAGCCCGTTTTGTCTGGTAAAATAGAAATCATACCTACATATAAGATTGTGAAAATTATAGGAAATACTATTTAGAAATCACTTAGCAAAGTGGCACCAAATTAACACCTACTAAATGGAAGGTACTAGGACAATGACATACAGCATTTAGTGTGATTTCTTTTACATGAGCAGCTCTCAAACATCACCAAATAAGCCAAAGTTGTTCTGCATTTTAAAGTATTATTTCTTAATAAGAAAAAAAGATGTCTCTGGCCTGCTAGAATTTGCAAGTTTCTCTAAAGTTTCCATAGTTGAGAAAACTGGAAGTCTTATCTGGAAGGCCTGGTAATTCCTCTTCGCTCTTCTTATTTGGGAGACCTACCCAAATACAGTTAGCAACTAAAATAGAAAAGCTGAAAGAATTTGTACTGTTCTAAAATCATATTATGATTTATGTATTCTAAATTTATTATATTCTTCAGTGATAACTTCATGGAAATTTAGTCTGAATTGATACTGATAACCATAAACATTTTAAATGTTTAAAATCCTTCAAGGATTCCAAAGAATTTTACTAAATTCCTTCTTTAAAACCTTTATAAAGCTTAACAATTAATGCAGAAAATAAGGCAATTAATACTTGAATACAGTATGGTTAAGAAACTTGCGGAGCTGGTAGCCACACACACACACACACACACACACACACACACACACACACAGCAATACAGATTCAAGAAGTGTATCAAATCCCGTGCAAAACATAAAAATAAAACACTCACATTCAGACACATCACAGCGAAACACACCAGAAACAAACAAAAATAAAAAAAATACAACAGCCATTACTGTGTGTTCTAGATGCAGGGTAGGGTGAAGAAATAAGCTTTTAAGTCTGAATAACAAGCAGTTCCACTAGAGTATTGGAGTAAGTTATCCTTCCCTGATTTTTAAAAAATGATGAAACTAGAAGAAAGTTTGACAGTTATCTAGATTTTTCAATGTCTCGATTAGATTAGGTTATTCAGTCTCAAAGTTAAATGGCGTCATTAGCAATAGAAAAGTCCCAGTTTGTGCCATCGTTAAACCAAAACAATGAGATATAATGAATAAAAATGTAAATTTAGTTAATCCAATTAATGCCTTAAATTTTTTTTTTTTTTTTGAGATGGAGTCTCGCTCTGTCACCCAGGCTGTTAAACTTTTAAGACAATTCATAAATGAGAAAATGCAAGTAGAAAATCATGAAAAAAAATCAAACTCACCAATAATCAAAAAAAGAAAAAATAAGGAATCTTCTGAAATTAGCAATCATTAAAAAGAACTGGAGTAAAAATGGCCCATATGACTTTTTTGGCATTAAATAAAACAATCTCTTTAAATAGTAACTGAGAGAATGTTAATCCTTATAAGCTAATAGTATAATTTACAAGTATTTATTCCAAGACATAATCCAAATGAAAGGTTATAGTGAGGTATTTAATTAACATTATGAAAAATGACAAATGACCACAAAAACTACACTGCAGTACAGAAAAGCAGATGCATCAATATTCTTAAGATGTATATTGTTCACTTGGCAATTCCATTTCTAAGAACATATGATTCCAAGTCATGTGTGCAACACAGGTAAAATTCCTCATGTTGAAAATTGGAAATAATATCAGTATTTGTCATAGAGATTATGTGAACTCCACATAATGAAACTTCACTGGAAGAGAATCTGGGTCTATACTGACACTGAAAGAAAACCATGATATATTGAGGAAAAGATTACAAGACACTAAGTATAATATGCCATTCTGTAAGAAGTCTTTATATTTACCCATAAAACAAAATCCAGATATACTTCTGATGTACCTGCACAGTATTACAGTTAAACTTTCATTTTCAAATTCTTTGCAGTAAGTATGTATTTTCACCATCAGAAAAAATAATACATGTATTTTGTTTGGAAGAAAACTGGTATGTAGGAAAAGTTCATTATTAACCCATCCATGCCAGAAGCTGCAAATATTTGTGAGTGAAAAATCAGACTCTGGCAATAATCTTGAGCAGCAGGATATAAATAACTCCCACAAGCTTAGTGTTCCAATAATGGGACACTAGGCATAAATGGGTTAAAAATTAACTGGCTGTGGTCACAACAAAATTATTTCACATGGGCAAGAAGGAAATATAGAAGGGAAAAAACCCAAAGTTGAATCACTGGGGGCGGAAAGGCTGTGAGTAATCCTTACAGTTTCCAATAGTGCTTGTGAAACAGGTTTTTTTTTTTTTTAAATACCCATACTCTTATTAAAATTGCTAGAATGAGGAGCTTCAAAGTAGGAATACAATACTGATGGAAAGATGAATTTTAAAATCAGACAGAATTCTACTCCTGCCACTTACTAATTAGCTGTGCAACCTGGTCAAGTGAACACTTGTCTTTTCTTCTGACCAATACTGCCTTAAAGGGTTGGTTTTTGTGTCCATTAAAGGGATCAATTACATGAGGTAAATGGCACAAGTTGATTTAAAAATTAGGTCAAAGTTGCTGACACTTGGCAATTTTTATCTACAAAAACATGTTTTATATATTCAATCTAAAAGCTTTTTTAAAATTAATTTTTTTCTTTTTGAGATGGAATCTAATCTCCCTCGTCATCCAGGCTGTAGTGCAGTGGCGCAATCTCAGCTCACTGTAACCTCCGCCTCCCTGGTTCAAGCGATTCTCTTGCCTCAGCCTCCCAAGTAGCTGGGACAACAGGCACCCGCCACCACCCATGGCTAATTTTTGTATTTTTAGTAGAGATGGGATTTTACCATGTTGGTCAGACTGGTCTCGAACTCCTGACCTCAGGTGATCCACCCATCTCGGCCTCCCAAAGTGCTGGGATTACAGGTGTGAGTCACTGAACCCAGCCTAACAGCTATTATTCTGAAATGTTTAATTCCAATTCCTAAAACATTACTGTGTAATTTAAACACACACTCCAAATGGCTGTGGAGAATCTTATTTTGGAGATCTCATTTTAAAATTGGAAAAGTGGAATTATCTGAATTTCCCACCCCAAAATCAGTTAATGGCAGAAAAGAACACAGGCAATTTGACTCTGGCACAGTACTTTTCACAGAGTCCCGAATCTTGAGGTCAGCAAAAGTCATTAGCATACCGTAACTCAAGAAAAAAATATGAAGAAAAATAAATTGAATAGTTTCTCATTAAAGAGGCTAAAACAAACATTCGTTCTTTCCTTCTTGTCCCCACCCCCGGGGTGGTGGAAATGCTTGTTGATTCTAAGGAAACAAAATTTTCTTCTGTGTTCTGGTGCTGATTAGTGAAATAATTTAAACAAACAACCAGATGTACAGAATAATCAAGATGGACCCATAACAAATAATAGTGAGTGACCACTACAAGGAAATAAGATTAGTGGTGTGAAAAACACAGTTCAGTATTTAGCTTCTAAATTTCAACAGTAGTAAGGTAAATAAAATCCCATTACAACGCTTTCTTAAAACCAACATACATCAAGGTATGTGCAAGAAACAAATCAGTCTTTGAAGGAAAATATATATATATATATATATTGCAAATTAAGTAACAGGTACTATTTTTTTTAAATAAGACTTTTTAATTAAAAAAAAACAAAAAATGGCAAAAGTTTAATTAATGGAATAAAACAGGTTAAGCTGGAAGTAAATGCATGAGCTGTTTTACAGGAATGCATAATGTGAGTGATGAAAGAAACAAATATTCTTCCAATTTTCCAGATTATTTAACACCCATTTAAATGAAAGAGGCTATTCCCAAATGGTACACAAATTCATAAGTCTTTATTTTGAAAAAAATTCTTCCAACAGTATTTCACAATGAACAAGAACTTAACCAAATTTATCTATCATACTAAAGCATTTCAGAAATGAATACTGAAATCAGCCTGTAAGTTTTCATCCAATATTTAAAACCACCTCCTGAACTAAAATTGGTCTTCAAAATTTATGGTGTATTAACATTTTCCAAACATGCCCTGCTGACTAGAAAGTCCTGTTATTCTTTCTTTTGAACTTCTCAGTAAGTTTCCTTGTTCCCTATTTCTAGGATTTAAAGTGCAAAGGTACTTTCTATCAGCTATTAGGACAAGTATTCCTTATGGAAAATAAACTTTTGCAGGAAACAAATCCTGTGCTTGACTAACAGCAAATACAAGCTAAGAAATTTCTGAGCTCTAAACCATGAGGAATCAGAATCAGAACTTTCGGAGTAATAACTCACATTTTTTTCTAAAGCATAGGAAGCTAATTTTGAAGAAATAATGAACAAACATGTGGTTGTGCCAAAATAGAGTCTGCCATAGTTAACTGCTATTTTCTCTTCTTAAAAATAAGGTATAGTCTAAGCTAATGTAGATAAGAAAAGGCACGATACCAACAAATTGTAAAACAAAATAGAGCCCCAAGCCATGCACTTTTATAGTCATGAGTAGGGACAATGAAAAAATTAAGGTGCAAAATAGATGTGAGCTTGCACAATCTTTCAATGAACTGACTGCCTTAATAGTTTTAATTTAAAAGCATAGGATTTTTCATGTATCTTCAGTCAATTAGATTTTTTGTTCCTTCTTTAAACTGAATAATTTCTTAAATAGGGAAGCACAAGATCATTCCTACACATCTGGTGAGTCTCAAAATAGAATGATGTCTATTTTATTAAAAGTTTCCAGTCAGGCAGAATCAAGAGTAATCTTCATATATGCATAAGGATATTATCATTGTAACAATATTTTTAGTAGAAAAGTCTATAAACAACTGTTCTCCCAAGGGACATCCATATAATGGAATCCTGGAGGCATTAAAATAATGAGTTAGAGCTGGATGTGGAAATATGGAAAGACAACCAAGTTAAACAAGAACAAAGTCACAAAACTGAACATTTAAAATAAGGAAGAACAGGAAGAGGCATATATAGAGAGGCATATATAAAATAAATGATAACATTTCTGAAAGACTATACAAGAATACAAGAAATTATATACCTCTTGGGTGTGAGAATAAAGTCACAGAGGGAGACATACTTTTTGACTTTATGTCCTTTGTGCATACTGCATAATTTTTAGAAAACATAAGCATATATTATAACATACAAAAAAACCTTTAAAGTCTTTAAAAAACCTGATTGCAACCAAAGCATTCTATGAAATACTGACTATATAAGATTAGTTTACAATCCCTTGCTGCCTTTAGTTAATGATCATATAGTCAAAATTAGAAGGCTCCTTGGCGTTTGCTTCCTCTGTCTCTCCACTCAAGATTGAGGGAGATGCTGAGAATTTAGACTTCAAATTTCACTCTCATTGCTTAAACTGTAACATGCATAACATATCAAGATTTCAGAGAACCGATTAAAAAAATTAAACTATGGGCATTTTAATAAAATTTAAAATATTTTATCCAGCATCACTGTATCTTTTTATAAAAGCTCAAATCACAACATTCTCCTTTTATCAGCCCCTAAGCCCTATGTTGGACAAGCACAGATTTCAAAAATACACTGAAATATACGTTGAATTTTTATCCACTAGAATAAAATAATCAGAGTGGTATGGATTCTTGGCAACAGTCTTCACTGGGAAATACCACTGTGAGCCCAAACTTACACAACTGACTTCAAAATCAGACTAAGATGTGGCATAAGAAGAGCCATTTCCTACCTTCACTATCTATTCAGGATTTGCCAACTCAAAGGCTTTGAAAAGCATGTGAATGTTTGAGACTAAGGAAAACTGAGAGTGGTAAGCTAGTGGCCACCTTAAGAGTACATGCCCTATTTTAAAGAGTTGAAATCAGAATGCAACATTTTAAAAACACTGTACTGGTCAAACAAAACCGAACTGTACACAGAATTCGGAGTGTAAGCCTTGAATGTACAATCCCTATAAGAGCACAACAATTGGACTTTTTAAAACCATGGTTCACCAACACTTGGCTCTTTGCAGATTAAATACCTCAGTGCCCAGTATATCTCTAAAAATGAACAAGTGTCCAAATACTTGCTGAATGAATTAACAACATAAAAGCTCTTCAAATACTGGATATAATCATCAAATGAACAATAAATGTGATTAATGAGTTGTGGAATTATATGTCCTTACTGTGCTGGAGCTGGTTTGTAAAGGCTTGGGAGCGCCACTAGTCTGCTATCTCTTTAAACTGCATTTAACAACATCAGATTGGCAGGTAAAATCACCATGGAGATAGTATTTATACCACAAATATTAGTAAACACTACAAAACAGGGCTTTTTTTCTTTTGTGAATGATGGTTGTTAGACATTCAGCAGCACACTAGATGACACCGTGGTTATATATTTGTTTGTTCACAAACAACCACATGAAAAGTTTAATGTCACTAAATTTTAAAATATAAAAACAAAATTTTAACTAATGAAGATGAATTCAATACAATAGGTTAATTTAATACAAATTTTAATTATACTACGTTTTAAAAAGTGAATTTTAAAACTGTATAGGGCACAAACTGTAACAATAAAGGTAGAATGCTTTACAAAACAGGAGTCTGTGATACTTCAGATGAGTCTTCAATTTAAAACACGCTCCACTAGTTACCATTACTTCTAAAGTTAAAAAAAAAACCCAAGAATAAACTGTACTGACTTTATCAAATTATGAAAAAGAATTCAAGTGATTAAAGTTTTTTTTAGGTACACAAGAACTTGCTTAGAATTTCCAAATATTAAGAAAGTATGTATTCGTAAAGAAATGTGATAGCATTTTAATCCAAATCTGTTCCCCAGAGCAAAAGCTACCACTAGCTTCACCTCTCTATGCTTTGCTTCTTTCATCCTAAAAGTATGGGCCCACTGCAGGGACTGTAAGAGATGAAATATGAAAATCATTTGGCAAGTGACTGTCTGATATACACCCCATACGTAATACCACTGCTATTATTACCTTGAAGTAGTTAGTGTTAAAACATCTGCAATTTCAGTTTTTCTCACTAGCAAACACAAAAAAACCTCAGGGGGTAGTATGTTAGAACAAGTGAATACTGTTCTAACAAATTTAAAGTATAGTGGTTCTCAAAGGGTCTGGAGACCCTTAAGGTCTACAACCCTTTCTTTGAAGGGCTGTGAAAGGTCAAACTATTTTCATTGTCCTACTAAGACATTATATATCTTTTTCATTCTGATTTCACAAGTGCATAGTGGAGTTTTCCAGTGTGTATGCTGTGTAATTTTTTTTTTTTAAGTTGGAATGCTCTCACTGCTTTTATTAAGCCAGTTTTTTTTTTTAATGCATAAAATGTAAAACGTGTTCCTGTTCTCATTAGATTTTGCTTTGGAAAAGTTATTTTTATCAAAAATGTTATTTATGCCAGCAAGTAGTTTATTATTGTTATATTTAAATAAACATGTTTTAAAAAATCTCAGTATTAAATTCAATACAATAAATTCTGAGAGAGATAACGACATCAACAAAAGCTCTTTGGGGATCTTCAATAAGAGTTATGGTCCTGAGACTAAAATGCTCCAGAGATGTTCGTACAGTGGTAAAGCAGCAGCCAGGTCACCCTCTCCATGTTGCCAATTGGTGGGAACTGTACTAAAGAGTGAGAGTGAGAGTGAGAGTGAGAGTGAGAGTGAGAGAGAGAGAGAGAGAGAGAGAGTGTGTGTATAAGGGGCAGGGAATCTCACAGGTAAAGAAATGACATGCTTTTACAAATTAATAGAAGGAATTATTTTTCCACAAAAATTGTAAAATATTCTTTTTCTCAAAAAAATGAGGAAAAAATGTCTTTAAACTATGTCAAAAGTTTGCCATCCCAAAAAAAGTTCTTCCTTCCTGAACAGGGATACCTGCAGATAGATACCTGAACAGGAAAAATGATCTGACTAAACCAGTAAGTCAGGCAATTTGGAGGTTTTCAGCCTTGCTGCCCTTCCAGGATTTTTTTCTCCTTTTTAGTACTCAACGTAATTTTGATGGTCTATATAAAACTAGAACAAATCTGAATATAAAAGTCTAACAAAAGCTAATTTTCTTTAATAATAAACTGAATATAAGAAAAACTATTTTAATACTTTTAGTACCTTAAAGCTACCTCTCTCTCTCTCTTTTTTTTTTTTTAATTCTTTTGAGATAGGATCTCACTTGATCACCCAGGCTAGTGTGCAGTGGAGTGATCACAGCTCACTGCAGCCTCCAAATCTTGGGCTCGAGTGATGTTCCCACCTCACCTCCAGGGTAGCTAGGACTACAGGCTCTGCACCACCATACCCAGCTTGGGTCTCTTCTTAAACTAAACATTTCTATTTTATAAGCACTAATTTAAAGTGAGTAGGAGCTCCCATTTAATTACAAACTTTAATAGTCACCCAGAAAAAGAAACAGTCTTTAAAATTATGTTGATAACAACTGTTTAATTTACTACTCAGAAGGAAAGCCTGGTAGGTTATTTGGGTAATGGCTATAATTAGGTAGTATAACTTCGTACACATGAATCAACTGGGACCCGATACAATCTAAAACAGAAATTCAAATATTGTTTCCCTCAATAAAAAGGGCTGAGGAAGTCCCCCAAAATGTAGAGACATTTCAAGTCTACTTCGACACACACCTGGACCTGTGAAGCATTCATTTAATTCTAAAAGAAGAGGCATACTGCTCAGAAAAGGGGCAGAGATTTGCCAGACATCTTGCTTATTAAAATGGTTCAGATAAACCACACTTTCAGCTAGATGTACACTGGACAGCAATGTTTTAACAAGTCTAAAACACCATACAGATTTTAAAATACTATGATAACAACTCAGTCATCATTGCAAAAGGCATTCAACATGAATAAAATGTTTGAGGAAATTGACGTTTACCTCTTTGAATACCAAAGCTTTTTAAAAAGTTTTAATCAATTCAAGATAAAACTTTTAAAACATGTACCACATATCTGTGTATGCAATTTCACCTTCATTACCTTGATTACCTAGAGGTACAGTAAAGACCAATCATCAGATGATGTAGTATAGTGATGTCCTCTAGGCTGGCTAGTGGTTCTTACACTAATGGCCTTGGACAGTGTATGCTCCTCAGAGTTTTTTTTCCCAGTTGCCTTCCTTGCAAGCCATTCCTTCTAAACTGCTAATATGCTACAGTCTGGACAAGCAAATAATCAAGTTTATTAAAATCTCTCATAAAAACAAATGCATAAGCTCTAACACACAGACTCTGTGATTTATATGGGTTGCTCAGAGGCATTCTTAAAAAAACTATTCCAAGTTTCTGAGTTGCATACTAAACTTAGCATCTTTGCCTTTTTAAACAAAGTATCCCATAACTTCAAGGTAACACTGAGTTCCAGTTTCTTTCCCCTAAAAAACAAACATAAACAAATATCCTAGATATAATATCGTTTGCCCAAAAAAGAAGAGAACTGAGGTGCAATAATGTCACAGTTAATGCATGTCTACTTCCAATACATTCAAAGACAATATTGTTTTTTAAAAAATCAATAGTTAAAATAGGCCTTTTGCAGTCTGAGAATTAAAGATACTTAGAAAAATTTGTAAATACACATACATGCAAATTCTTCATATATACAAATTTCACAAAATTAATAAGCTGCAAAGAAATTAGAAGGATTATGGATAATCTGACAAGCTACATTTAAATGCTTTACCACTGACATATTCCTGAATGTAGCAGTCATAGTTTTAATAAATTTTCTACATGGCCTTTTTATAAAAAGTCACTAAGAAGTCTTTTAAGAATTCAAGATGTTCTCAATTCACTACTCATATTTAAGGCCACTTTGGTAAAGGCATTGCAGCAAGAACACAAAAACAATAGCATATTTTATAATATTTATTTTTTTCACCTGCAAACTGTAGCAAAACATGATCAGCTTTATTATGCAGACAGGTATCCCTCTACATTTTAAAAGAATTTAGGCATGTATAAATAGAAGAGCTCTTTAGAAAGGAAAAATTCAAGAATGAATAAAACCTTCCAATTTTGACTCTGTAACTTTCCAGTAGCAATGGTTAAAATGATTTTAGGTCATTCATTCCAAGATATATGACAGCACCTTAAAAAGTGGCTGATCTATTTCCCCAGTAACATTTCTCACATAACAATGTGTTAAAGTTACAAATACTGATATGCACAAATAGCTAATTTCTAAGAAAAATATGTACAGTACTGCAGCATAATGAATGTGGTATCTGCAATAACTTAATATTAGCCAATTTTAATATACATGATACCGCTACCCTTTTCTGCCAATTCACAGGTTAAAAGGTGTTACTGGAGCCCTCGGTTTTGCACATATCACCTGGTGTTTAATACACAATGCAGGCTTTTTAAAGACTTCTCTTGTGTTTAAAGCTAAGATCAGTGAAACAAGACAACAGTGCAAGAGGTGGAGAGATGTAATGTAACCACATAAAAGTTCGTTCCAGTAAATTGTCTATATAAGGCTATAAGAAAGGATTGGTTGATGAGCTTCCTGTTGGAAATTGTCCTGTTGGTGCACCAGTCTAAAGGAAAACATAAGACAAACAAAGAGATAAAAGTGGTACAGGTACAGAATATAAAAACATTACACAGAATTTAATTTTATTTAATTAGACATTTTGGTTAAGAATTTTTTTAAATTATTGGCAATAACGTTTATTTGTTATTGGCAATATGACAATTGGCAATATGCTATACAAAACTATTATGTGTCAGGAACTGTGCTATGTCTTTCATAACCATTATTTCACAGAGTTCTTGTAACAGATTCTAGGAAGAATATTAGAATGGTCTTAAAAAGCACTTAGAAAAGATTCAAACAAAACTTCTGACTCTTCCGTCTCTACTAAAAATACAAAAAATTAGCTGGGCATGGTGGCGCGTGCCTGTAATCCCAGCTACTCAGGAGGCTGAGGCAGGAGAATTGCCTGAACCCAGGAGGCGGAGACTGCGGTGAGCCGAGATCGCGCCATTGCACTCCAGCCTGGGTAACAAGAGCGAAACTCCGTCCCAAAGAAGAAAAAAAAAAACCTCTTTTTTATGTTCACCAATTCTTAGGGCCTCTGATAAAGTGTTATTTTGACAAGAAAGCAAATAAGTTTCATATTATAAAACAGCTGAACTACTGTCAATGCTTTAATTTGCAAGTAGTTTTTTTAAAAGGTCAGAAAAGGATCACACATAATGGCTCTAAGTCAATTTGTACAATTTTATCATGTCACAGCAACAGGATACCAAATACCATCTAGGAATATTAACATCCTGAAATTCCTAATTTAAAAATATGATTTAACAACTTATACAGTACTTTATTTTAAATTTTGCTTACCATAAAAGGATTACTAGATACTCCAGCAGCTGCAACTTGACCAAAAGGGGTTACCACTGGCTTTGTTTGTCCAAATGCTGCAAAACCTGCACCTTGTTAAAACAGAACCACCAATTATAACCTATATCTTTAAGAGACAATCTGATGCTTATAAAGCATCGTAATAACTTTCAGAGAAATTCCTATCAGAGCAATAAAAATAAAGTATCAAAGTTAAGTTGTTAGTCCTCAAGCCCTTTCAGATACCAAAGAAAAACTGACGGTAGTATGTCTTAAAATAACTCTTTTTTGGAGGCAGGATCTCACTCTATTGCCCAGACTGGAGTCCAGTGGCATGATCATGGCTCACTGCAGCCTCAACCTTCAGGGCTCAGGTGATCCTTCCACCTCAGTCTCCCGAGTAGCTGGAACTACAGCCACATGCCACCACGCCCAGCTAATTTTTGTATTTTTTGTAGAGACAGGATTTCATTATGTTGCCCAGACTGGTCTCGATCTCTTGGGTTCAAGTGATCCGCTTGCCTTGGCCTCCCAAAGTGCTGGGATTTCTGGCGTGAGCTACCACACCTGGCCAAGAGAACTTTCATTCAGCTCTTTCATTCCAACTTGTCTCAGTAAGTAAAAAATATAGGATTTCATTACTAGATGAGCTTGTGACTACTTGGGACAGGCCGTGCGTGCAGACAACGCAATGATTTCTATGTAAACATCACAATATTTTGTAGAAAATACTTTTATTATTTATGGCTCTTCCATGGTCTATATTTCAGATTTTTAAATAACTATTTACCTTAAAAAAAAATGTAGTTGTGATTCAAGAATCTTCAAATCTATATACTTCAAACTTGAGAAAATGAAAGAAATAGGTAAAAAAGGTCAAGTGAATCTTCCCATCTCTTCCTAAAATCAAATAACAAACTCTAACTACAGTAGAGTTATCAACTTAGAAAAGTAGTCTCTTTCACACACACAAAGGTACACATTTTTGTGATGAAAGGAAAAAAAAAAAATTTTAGGTCTGTGAAGTCTCCTTTAAAAATCAAGAGGCATATTAGAACATGTAAGACAAATTAATCAGAAAAAGGCTCTAGAAACTCTGAGAATGAAGAGATACTCTTCACATAGTCACTGATTTCCCATAAATTGTAACCTGCTCACAAAAGGTTACAAAATCACTTAGCTTTCTGAGGTCCAAATTACCAAAAGCTTTTATTTTTGTATAGTTAAATACTCAGTAGATAATACTATAGCATTCATTAGAAAAGTCTTTCTGCCCAAGCACACATTATGATATAAAAAGAATATATAAAATGAACTTACAGCTTGCCAAATGTTAGATCTTACCATTGGGCTGTTGAGAAAAAGCTGTCTGTTGAGGGAAAGCTGCTTGGGCTGGGAAGGCAGGCTGCTGGAAGCTGCCACTAAAGCTGGTAGGAAGACTGTAGGGAGCAGGAGTGCCAAATCCCGTGGGCATGCTCATGGATGCAGTGCCAAAGGTTGCCGCTGACAGGAGAAGAGAAGGGCTGATCAGTTACATACAACAGGACATGTTTAGTTTCTCACAACATTGTAAAAAAGACATCATTTACCTTGAAAAATACTAGGATGTACATTAAAGGCAACGTTAATTCCAAAATTCCAACAGAGTTACCAATGAGTTTTAGTGCTACACTGTTTTAACATCACCTGTAGAAATTTTGTTCTCCTAAAACCCAATGACCAGAATGAAACTACTAAAGCTGATATTTGAAATCCCAAGAAAATTTCTCAAATTATAAATTCAAGTCTAAACAGTAGTCTTTTTAAAGACTCATCATCATGCAATTCACACAATTCACATGTATACTAGTGAATGTATACTAGTATACATTTTTGGTTTTGGTTTTGTTTTGCTATATGTAGTAAAATAACAGCCAAAATTTAATCTACTGAAGTATCTGCCATAACGTAATATCTGCTCCTGGAAAAAAATTTAAAAACCACTGAAAAATAGTTCATTAAAAAGAATAGGACTTATAGGAAAAACAGGGTTAGTTAGAGGCAGACCACTCAGAACCTATGAAGCTTTGTAACTACAGCCAGAGAGAAACAGAGAGAAATTCGAAATTCTATTAACAACACTAACACAATTAAAGGACATGTACCTATTAAATCAATTATATGGATATATATACACATATGGACTCCCATCCTCTTCTGGAAGGTAAATAAAGACAGCTTTGGAAGACTTAAGGAAGGTTAGGGCAGCTGAGCTATCGAAATTAGTGGGAAATCCACAAAGATGCATTCTTAGAAAGAATGCAGAATAAATGGCCATAGTGTTCAATGCTACTATGCTCTTCCTTGCCTTGTCATGTCTAGCTGGTTATTACTTCGTGGACAAGGTATTATTACCACATTGGGGGAAATGTGTGTTATCAACTTCTACATATGTGGAATGCTGCCATAATTTCCCTATTTACTAATCATTTAGGAACTAAAGTACATTATAGAAACACATGCAATAACAGGGCAGTATGTTATTTATTACTGGTGAATATTAAAAACAGAACCGCCACCTATATGTTCTAGGAAGGGTCTCAGTGAAATAAGAGCCAATAACGTTGCTTTAAATATAGACTACTAGTAATTACATAATGAAATATTCTTAGCATGATACAAAGTAACATGCTAATTCACTGAATTTACTGATTTTAACCAATTTACCAATGAGATCACTGATTTAATGCACAGAAATTAAACATTAAAAATGTTACACAGAATGTCTTTTATTTTTAAAAAGCTGAAAAACAAGTTATAGATGTTGCCCAACGTAATCCCTGGAGTCACAATGTTTATAACAATGCAATTTTGCTTGGTGAACCTAATTAGAATATCAAGAAAATTACTTTTTTATTATTGATGAGAAAAAAAGCAAAAACAGGCCATTGGGAAGCAACTGAATTAAAGAATAATAAGCACACTGCAAGGGTAACGGGAAGGCTTCATAACAGACAACAATGCATTGACATAACTTTGACAAATCACTTTAAGAGAGCACTAAAAAGCAAACTTGGATACAGTTAAGCAAAACCAAGCTCCATGGAATAATGCAGTAAAATGATTTGCTATATCAAAAAGGCGACAAAGTATCATGAATTCAAACTCAAGAAAAAGAATCATAACAGCTATTAACACTCTAATGTGACCATGTAGGTAAACAGTAATGCTTTTCAGCATTTACACATAAATCACCACAAAATATTTTCATGGAATTTTAAATACAATGTAATCTGAAAGCCACACATCCATGCCCACTCCATTTAAAACACGGGAAAAAATTAATTCCACATGCAGGGATCCAAAACACTAGCAGAAGCTTCCACAAGCAGGTAGACAAATTGCCACACAAATCTAGATATTAATTGTGGCCACCTACCAAAATGAGCGTGAGGAAACACTTGAGAATGCATTGCTCCAGAAAGGCCTTATGGAAAGCCATAAAGAGACCAATGTCAATTAACTTGTGGATAACTATTGTTAGAATAAAAGTAAATTTGTTTCATTAAAAGTTATAAAATTACAGCATACTGTTGTTAAGGGGGTAGCATAATACATAACGAAAGCACATTTACAAAAGAAGCCTTTTAATTCATGACACTGTAATATTTATACTGTTTGAAATAAAGGGGAGATTAGAATAATACATAACAAATTAAGAAACCGGTGAAATCAATTTTTTAAACAAATAAGCATCAACTTTTTAAAAGTCATTAAAAAACGCTTTGTAGGCATCATAAGCTACATCTAAATATGCTATTCATAGAATCATCTGAAATTATCCAGCATCTACATTTGGGATTGAAACCAAGTCTTGGGAGACAGCACATGAACAATGCTAGATTGTTTTATTTACAACTCAGCACATTAACTAGAAATACACAAATAACTCAAATGAACTAATTAAGTATTACAAGGGAAAGACTACTAAATATACTAGTTCATAAGAAAAGTAAACAGTATTTTCAGGTTAAAATATAAAGGCTGAAAAAGTGAGAGAAAAGCAAAACGGATCTTGTATAGATCTTACTCACCTGGCATGTTTGAAGATAAACAGGTTACATATAAATTAATAGAAAGTAAACCTAGATTGTTAAATACTAGAACCTTTTTTTGTTTGTTTTAACAATCTGAAGTAAGATTGTCTCTAAAATATATTTCCACGCATTTAAAATTAGAATACTTTTAAAACTGGCATAAGAATGATTAAGAAATTGAATGGTTCTGAGTTGTGGTTCTGTCATTTTCTAGCTGCATAATGTTACTTTATTTTATAAGCTTCTGTTTCCTCATTTGCAAATGGGGTAGAGGAACAGAGATATTAGTATCTACACTTCAAGCTGCTGTGAAGAGCAAAAGCAACAAGGAATTAAAGTGTTGGGCAGTAAATACTGAATGAATGTAACTTTCTTGCAAACTTAAAAAAGTATCACTATGTTCCAAATACAAAAAAAGGTTAATTGAGGGAGATGGGCCTGTGAAAAATAAATGTGACCCTTATAGTTATCTCCTTTCTTAAAGCACTTTACAGGCTCGGAGCAGTCCTGCATTAATGACATTGGTTAAACTGTGTTTATTCCAGTATTTCCCACATGTATTTAGACACAGAACTCTTTCCATAGAATTTTACTAACAATATTACAGGAGACATGTTTCACAAAATACACTGGCAAAAACTGACTTTTAGACAACAGTGACTGTTAGCCAATATTAATCAATATACCTTAGTCTGCAACAAGATGCCCCACAAGCTCTGGTCCTGAACTGCTATAAATCTTTTTTAGACTTTATAAAACTTTCGGAAATACAATTCACATACGACACACAATTCATTCACTTAAAGTATAGAGTTCAATTTTTTAAAATATATTCTCAGGGTTGTACAACTATCACCACAATCTAATTTTAGAATATTTTCATCCCCCCTCAAAAGAAATATCATACCTATCAGCTGTCACTTCCCATACTGCCCACCACTACTAAAATCCCAGCCCCTGGCAATCATTCATCTACTTTTTCTTTCCATTTCCGGACATTTCATACAAATGGCACCACAAATGTGTGGCCTTTTGTGACCAGTTTCTTTCGCTCAGCAGAATGTTTTCAAGGTTCATCATGTTGTAGCATGTACCGATGCTTCATCACTTTTTATTATCAAATGATTTGTCATTGTATAACTATTCAACATTTGGTTTCATCAGATGATGGACATTTGGGTTGTTTCTACTGTTTAGTGATGATAAATATTGATGCTATGAACATCTGTGTACAAATTTTTGTGCAGATGTATGTTTTCATTCCTCTTTGGTATGCTCCTAATAGTGGCACTGCTAAGTTACACGCTAACTCTGATGACCATTTTGAGGAACTGCCAAAATGTTTTCCAAGGGGCTGTGCCATTTTATATTCCCACAAGCAATACATGAGGTTTCTAATTTCTCTACCTCCTCACATTGTTCATCGTTGTCTTTTCTTTCATTGACCATCTGTATCCCTTCTTGGAGAAATGTCTATTCAAATATTTTGTTCACTTTTTAATTGGGTTGTCTTTTTATTTACTTGTAAGAGTTCTTTATATATTCTGAATACAAGTCCCTTATCAGATGTATGATTTGCAAATATTTTCTCCATTATCAAGTTTTCTGTTGTGTAAATTTTTACAACTTTCCTGTCTTTCTTTTTTTAATTACCAAATTGGTAATTTTCACTTCTGGCACCTTTTTAAAATACCAACTGTAGAGTATTAAATATTAGAGATGTCCAACTATTAAGAGCAAACTGAGAATGAGAGACCACAGGGAGAGTAAATCACCAATGCTATAAACAAAATATGTCCTTCATAGCTCAAGGTAATTTTCTACTTAGGGTTTTTTCTTCGCTTTTCGTCAGCTACCTCCAACCCTTTTTTGTATTAATCCTCACTTTTGGAATATGCTAGGCAAGTGAGGTGAGCCTAATGAATATTTAGATACAAGGAATAGTACATAATGTTAATTTGTGAATGTTTCATCAATGTGAAACTAAAGTATAAATATGGAGGCAACTGTACTGGAACAAAAATAGTGTTGGTGCAGAAGTATTCTGGGTGTTAAAATCAGATCAGCCATTACTGAATTTCGAACCTTTAAGGCAAATTAATTAAATCTTAGCAAATCGATTTCCATCTAGGTAATAAAACAAAGATATGAGGGTTAGATGCCATCCAACAGGCTCTGCATTTCTGTAAGTTCCTTTCCTTGGGGAAAAAACATCTTTGAAACCATTCATTCATTAAACTGCTAGGAAATAATGACTATTCATTCAGTGACAAAGAAGAGATCTAAGAGTTATAAAAATTTACTACTATTCAAAAATTATTTTACCTCTATTAATTAGATTTAAGAGCTCTAGGGGAGAAAAAAGAATCCTAAATATCACAGAATCCTAAAATTAGGCCATAATAGGTAACATCCTAATGAGAGTTCATATGTAACATTATGGTTTTTTAAAAAGCTGAAGCCTCAAAGTTTTATAAATCCAGAAAAAATGATTATTCAAATGTTATTTTAAGAATGATCACGGTGCAGTGGCTCACACCTGTAATCCCAGCACTGTGCAAGGGCCGAGGCAGGAAGATCACTTGAGGCCAGGAGTTCAAGACCAGTCTAGCAAACATGGCAAAACTCCACCTCTACTAAAAATACAAAAATCAGCTGGCACACACCTGTAATCCCAGCTACTCAGGAGGCAGAGGCATGAGAATCGCTAAAACCCGTGAGGTAGAGGTTGCTGTGAGCTAAGATTGCACCACTGCACTCCAGCCTGGGTGACAGAGTGATAATCTGTTAAAAAATATACAGTATATAGATACAACTTTTCAAATTTCACATAAAACTATTATGCAATACCCCCCTCCTCAATTTTTTTTTTTTGAGACAGAGTCTCACTCTGTCACCCAGGCTGGCATGCGGTGGCACAATTACATCTCACTGCAGCTTTAACTTTCTAGGCTCAGGTAATCCTCCCACCTCAGCCTCCTGAGTAGCTATGACTACAGGTGCCTGCTACCATGTATTTTTTGTACAAACAGGGTTTTGCCATGTTGCCCAGGGTGGTCTTGAACTTCTGGGCTTCAAGCAACCCACCTGCCTTGGCTTCCCAAAGTGCTAGGATCAAAGGTGCCTCAAAATATAATTTCACAGTGTTAATATATTAGTTTGTCTGTTTTTGAGACAGAGTCTCATTCTGTCTCCCAGGCTGGAGTGCAGTGGCACAATCTTAGCTCACTGCAATTTCAAGCGATTCTCCTGCCTCAGTCTCCTGAGTAGCTGGGACTAGAGACGTATGCCACCGCACCTGGCTAATTTTTGTATTTTTAGTAGAGACTGGGTCTCACCAGGTTGGCCGGCTGTTCTCAAACTCCGGGCCTCAGATGATCCACCTGCTTCAGCCTCCCAGACTGCTAGATTACAGGCATGAGGCACTGTGCTTGGCTAGTGTTAATATACTTAAAGGCAACAAAAAATTCTTCAATAATATTAATTTTGATGGTATAAAACACTAAAAATTCTTAAGCGTAGTGCATTTGTCAAAGTATTGTTTGTATTTCAGCTTCAATAGAAACATGCAGTTAATGTTTAAGTGATTTGGTCAATTCAATAATAATCTAATAAAGGTGATCAATGTGATAAATTCAAAATGACTTATAATGGGAAAAATGTATTACCTTGAAATAAACATTTGCAGACACAGTAGTTTTACCTTTCTAATAATTTTTTGTTATTTAGTACTAAAATTATCTTATATCATCTGAACATGTTATTTTATATCCTATGAAGAACTTCAACTTTTATAATACTTTCATACTCTAGGTAAAATAAGCAAAAAAAAAAAAGCCCTTAACTCTAATGATAGAACCAACTCAGAGGTATAGTCATGAAAGAAAAATAATAGGTCTGATTTACTGAGCATATGCTGTAATGCAAGGACCATACAGGATAAATCTGCATCATCTAATTTCACAACAAACCTGCCAGCAAGAGAATATTGTTCACATCCTACAGAAAGAGACAACAGGAAGGCTCAGAAACGTTAGGTCAACATGATTAGGCTCAGTCAAGGCATAATTTCAGCTTCCATTCATCAGTTCTTAAATGAGGTTATAGTATCTATAAATAATAGCATCTTGCGAATAGATTTATCACAATAAATGTTTGAACATCCTCCTATCATTCTTACCCCATTCATTAAAAGAACAAAATTCAAAAGGCTTTCTTATGGTCAACCAACAAGTAACTATAAATCAGAACTCAAACACAAGTTTGGCTAGCTGTTCTCAAAATACATCCAATTAACTTTTCTGGGCCTGTTCCCTCAGCTGTCACACAATTAAAATATTTGTTCTATGAGAGCTGAGTGGATTAAATGAGGCAATACACAAAAATCCACTGTATCATGAGACACTTTACAAACTCAGTCCCCTAAATCAAAACAGTATACTAAGAAACAGAAACACTGCACATCTCACACACCTGAAGAAATTCTATGAATAAAAATTTAAAACAATCATTCATCAGGTACACTTGAATTAAAACAAACCATTTTTAAAAAGATAAATTTTGTGTGAAATTCAAATATTTACCAAACATCTATTATGCTAGTTGCCAACAAAGGATAAGTGAAGACATTTATGTGAAAAGAAAATAGTTACGGTTCAAACTCCTAATATTGCGATTCTTAATCTTGTTAATGACAAAGAGATTTACTAAAAACTAGTAATTCTTAATGGTTTAATTTGATTACAATGTTACAAGTACCTAATCTCTCAAGATTTAATATCAACAGTTGCCATAACTGGAGTTTAGGCTTTAGTTCTAAATTATTGTGGCAAATACACAAAAACAAAGCATACAAACTCTGCATTTAATGAATACCCAGCCACACCACATGCACCTGCTGATATTCCAAGATGATGGCAAATATCTCTGGTGTTTAAGGTAATACGACAAAATCAGACGTATAACATAAGAAAGATGTGACTGGCTTGCAGTATGAATTAAAGAGAAAAAACGGAGAATATAAAGAGAAATTAAAGGGAAAAATTATCAAGAGAAAAATATCCAGTATTAATACCCACAACTAAATCAAGTTCCCACAATTTAAAAAATGTTAACACGTGAAAGAGAGATTCACTAGAAAAAGACATAATTATTAAGAATTCATGAAATAAAGTAATTTGATGCATCTCATAGGAAAATAAAAACTTTTCGTAAGATGCTTCCATTAAGACCGCATGAGTTAAAACCAGTAATTCTGAAACCAGACCACTAAATAAGTCTCAATTGCTCTGTTCAAGTCCCATCTCTGTCATAAATTCTCTGTGGAGTCTCATCTCCATGTCTGGCCTTCCCTACCTGAAAAATGAAAGCTTTAACTGGAAAGGGTAGACACTAGATAATTTCTAAGGTCCCTCTCAACTGTTAAATTCCAGGATTTTATAAACTTTCAGCTAGAATTTGTCTTTATGGAGAAATTCTTCTATCCATTTGCCATTCACTTCACTAAGAAAGAGGCCCCATTTTCTGATGTTCTTCACATGATGTCTTTGTTGATAAGTACCTTCCCCAAAGCTTACTGTTCCACTGACTGTCTCTTTTTCTTACCTGTTGCTCCTCTGGCATTGGTCTGAAACGGATTTGTAGAAGATGCCACAGAAGGACCAGCAGCAGCAACAAATGGATTTGTGGAAGGCGTAGCTTTAAAAAATTATAAAATACACTATAAAATCCTAATACATTTTGTATTGAAGGTTTAAATTATTTGTTCATTATATTTATCAAGATCGAAAACTCAAGGATTCTGATAACAAATCACTGCTTTGATTCCTAAGAAAATGCTACACAATAGATAGTTGGGTTCTTCATAAAAACCAGTGTATATACCGAAAGCACATACCTCCAAATGGAGCAGGCACACTTGATGAAGCAGGCTGTGTCTGTGCAGAAGCACCCACTGGTACTGTTCCAAAAACATTGCTGAGAACAAATATTGAAAGAGTTCATTTTTTTTTTTTTTTTTTTAAAGAAAACAAAAGAGAGAAAGTAAGGATAATCAATCTACAGGGTAGCCATAAAATAATGAACATATCATGTATCACAGCATCAATATCAACACAAAGAAAATTAAGACATATTTAAGTGTAATGATAAACTGCTACTGCTTCATTAAGAATAGTCATTTAAAAAATCAAAAACACAAGTAAAACTGTATGTGTAGTGGGGTGGAATAGGACTATTAGAATGACTAGTACAGTTTGGTGCCACTATCTCAATTAATATTCATGTTAAGACTCCAGCAAGTCTTACTTGCCATTGTTTTTACACCATCAATACAAATGTCAATTACTAAAAAGGTAAACAATCTCTCAGAATTATTATTAAGAAAGTTTTAACTTCATAGACCCCATTAAAGGGTCTCAGGTACCTAAAACATTCTATAGACCACACTTTGTGAGTCCCTAATGTACTGTAATGCAGTATCAATAAATCATGTATTATAGACAAAGCATGTTACCACACTTTATGTTTCCAGAAGTGTTATAATCCTAACATTTTTCTCTAGAAAAGATGTTAAAGGAAAATAAGCTACTAGAATAACAAAAGCAGTAAATACAATCCATAGGAATGGAAAACAGACGAATAAAACATTGCTATAGGTAAATCTCTTGTATTTCTGAGGCTATTTCCACAACTCCTAAATAAAGGTAAGACTAGAAGAGTTTTTTTAAAAGTGTCATGTCCTTAAAATGTGTTAGACTTCCTGCTGCCAAGAATTCTAACAGATATATCTGAACAGAGTAGCAGATGTGCTTACTCATAAATACGAGGATGACACTGAAGAGATATAGAACTGATTTTGGGCTTTGGTACAAACGCTTCTAAAAATCTGGATTTACTGTAATACAGTACTTTCACTGTTTAATTTTCATGACTAAAAACTGTATTTTTAAAGTATTTTTTTGACTACTAAATGGATTCTCTGAGTATAATCTACAAATAACTGTCCATTTTGAGAAGTGTACATGCTGTCAAATATGTTTTAGTGTTCAAGGACAAAACGTAACAAAAATGTCTGATTCGATGGAAAGAAAAAATTATTGTAATTATTCAAGGATTATATTTTAATTAGTTAAATTCAAATTCAAATTTACAAATATATTCAAGATTTTTAAAATTATACCTTGAAACAGTCATTTTTTAAATTGATTATTCAAAGCTGGAAAAAAATACACAAAGCAGGAGGGCTAGCTAAGACGAGGTACCTGCTAGCATTACTTGTGGAAGTATACGCATTACTGGAGGTGGCTGCAGAACTGAAAACGCTGTCTAGTTCTGCCAGAGCTGCATACTTGTCTGAAGATGCACTTGACTGACTGGGAACTGAAACCACAGAACCAACAGGAGCTTTACCTGTGGTCCCAAAGCCACTTCCCTGATCACCACCTGGGAATGAACAAAATCAAGTTACACCAAAACTTTAAAAGTTATGCTTTCAACTTATCAACCACATTTGCCATGAAACATGTGTAAACTTAAAATTGATTCAGAGCTAAGCAGGACTCCAAAGCCTTAATCTAATAAATAACCTGACCATACTGGACAGGATTAGTTGCTACACATAACACTGTGGTAAAGACAGAATATGTTTCTTAACAAAAATTAAGACTGCACCAAAAAAAAAAAAAAAAAAAAAAGTCTAGATTATGACCAAGAAAGAACTCAAGTGCTACTACATTAACTTCTCCAAGATGGGTGGATCTTGTTCAAGTGAACATATAAATTCATATAACGCTAGACTTAATGTGAACAACCTATCAATAACATCACTTCCCCAGCATTCTCCATGAAAAAAATTAGAGTCACTAATAATGGGAAACACTTTCTGAGCACTTACTATGTGCTGGGCACTGTTTTAAATGACTTACATGCAGTAATTATAGAACACAACTCCCTGAGTCCAATGCTTATAATTACCCTCATTTTGGAGAAGAGAAAAACAGGCCCAGATATCAGAAAGGTGAATTCCATTTAGCAACACACCCCTGCTATTCACCACTGCCATATGCATTTTTAGAGGCTACTAGGTAAGATAAAACTGGATATAAGAATATACTATAAAATTCATTAATTTTTTTAAAAAGAAAAAAACCCACCAAGATGTTAACAGAAAATCATTCAAAGTAAATATACTATAGAAACCACCAAATAACCCCCCATTCAGCTCTGCCAATGGAGTTCCTTGGCTCTTTATAGCCAAAGAAAAGTAAAGCTGCCTTTTACGACAAAATAAAATTTTTCTCAACTATTAAAACTGAAAGTTTACAAATCAGCTTCTGTCTTCAGTTTTATGGTTGATCTTTCAGGTCCAAAATGTGCCAAGTGAAGTGTTTTGTTTTGTTTTGTTTTGTTTTTGAGACAGACTCTCACCTTGTCACCCAAGCTGGAATGCAGTGGTGTGATCTCGGCTCACTGCAACCTCCCCGTCCTGGGTTCAAACGATTCTCCTGCCTCAGCCTCCTGAGTAGCTGGGATTATAGGCGCCTGCCACCATGCCCAGCTAATTTTTGTATTTTTAGTAGAGACGGGGATTTCACCGTGTTGGGCAAGTTGGCCAGGCTGGCCAGGCGCAGAGGTTCACACCTCTAATCCCAGCACTTTGGGAGGCTGAAGTGGATGGATCATGAGGCCAAGTGAACATTTTACTTAAAATGACAGTGTAGCCAAAACTTCTATACAACAACTGAGAAAAGTATAACATGTCCAGATTTTAATAAATACAACCAAATTAAGAGCACTGTTTAACACAAATTTGTATTTGTTTTCTTTAAAGCTTGATACCTTGCCCGGCACTGAAGATATTGTCTAAATTAGCAAGTGCTGCATATTTGTCTGCTGTCTGTAAACCAGCTTTGTTCGTAGAAACTTTACTAACAGCTGATGCTGTTTGATGACTCTGGGAAGTATTGAAGGTTCCAAAATCAGCACTGGAGGATTTGGGGAAGTTATCAAAATGAGCAAAATTAGCATTTACTGATGTAGCACTTCCACCTGTAACAGAATAAACAGAGCACTTGAAATTTCTAAGCTTTTCCTAATATTCTCTAGTAGACTGTATGATCATTTCTTCCTAAATTAAATGTCCTATAAGCAATCCCACAACCTTAAAATCAATGACTGGCAAAGGCTTTTGACTACAAGTGACATTTTATAATTTGTAAAAGTAGATTTCTCAAAGGCCTTGGCAACATGTAAAATAACATGTTTCTGTTTATTACCTACCATGCAATGAAAAACGTAATTCATGGGGAGGTAACTCTATGCTACCTGGTTTGAGATTCAGTTACTTTCTAGTCCAAATATGCTATAGCCTTTTACTAGCTCTCCCTAAACAGACTGCAAACAAGATGCAAAGTATCTTACTTGAAGAATTTCAAATTTTTGTGACTCCATGGTGACATAGTTTAAAAAAATACCAGGGATAGCGATTAACAACATGTAAAAATGTGTTACAGTGATGTAGAATTTTTTAAAAGATGGTCATTGACATTTACACTTTCTTCACTTGAAGAGTTACATTTAATTCCACATAATAATTTAATGTGTCTACAATATCATGATGTTCACTGTAAAATCATGCCCTACCATATAGGTCAAGGCATTAAAATTATAGTACATAATACATTATAGCAATTTTTGACTTTATAAACCACAGTTCATCTAATGGCCACTATTATGTATATCCCGTTAAATCTTTAAAGTCTGTTCTCTATTATAGAGACCTCCTTAAAGTACTATCAAAAGACTAAAACCAGTAGATTTCATTCTATACTTTTGATCCTACACCTTTGGGATATTAGTTCTTTATTTCTAATCTTTGGTTTCAGCAATCAAAATAGTACATATGCACAATTATACCTTAAAGTAATAGAAAAGACAACTACAGATAAATTTAAAACAGAATGCATGAACCTCTATTAAAAAATACGAACATTTTCTATCAAACAGGTTTTTATACATTCTAAAACAAATATATAATGATAAAATTTCTTTCAGGAGTTAAGTTTCAATTAAAGCTAAGTAATATATGTTGGTATGTAAAAGACTGTGACCTGTTACAAGGAACTGGCAAACAAAGTACATACTGAACTTTCAAAATTCGTATAAAGAATATTATTTCAAATTATTAATGATTAAACCAAGTAACTCTTTGTCTACTACTGTGTTCTCTAACTCTGAGTTTAATAAATAGAGTTGGAAGAGATCTTTATGAAGGATTATTACTAAAGATGAACAATCTACAATTGGAAAAACCCTTGAAGTATAGCAAAAATATACAAATTAGTATAAGATGCCTACTTGACAACAGAACTTACTGTGGGTAGCCTGAAGAGGAAAAGCTGAAGTAAATTCACCAAAACTGCAGCTAGATGAAAGCATTCTAAATGCTGGACAGCCAGAAATTATGTAAATGATGAAAGTTAAAGAAA
>NW_016107372.1:3904766-3931052 GCF_001604975.1 Cebus imitator
AAAAAAAAAAAAAAAAAAGAGAGAAATACTCTGTCCTCTATGCATGGTAGACATAAGGAAGATTCATGTGCAGGAAAAGAAGGAGAATGGATGTTGTCAAATAGACAATGACAATACACCAATTAATGCAGAAAAACAAATGAACATAGAAAAAAATAAAGAGTTCAGGTTTCCCCAGAGCTTTTTAAGATAGAACCATTTTAAAGTCAGATAATTACACATATTTAAGTTTAGACTGATTTTTCAAAACTATACTTAGAGAGTTTTGTTTTGTATAGTAAACATTTAAGCACAATGCTGGAGAAGCTCTACCTGTAGTTTGGGGCTGAAAAGGAGAGTGACTTGCTGTGGGGAAACCTCCAAAATTACTCGAACCACTAGACTGTCCAAATGCATCAAAGTTTGCAAAATCTGCATTTGCAGAATTCTGAGCTGTAAATGGTAAGGAACAACATATGTTAATGAATATGAAAACTATAAATGAAAATACGTGACAAATGAGCTTAAGAATTGTATGATAAGTTCTATATATCAAAACTCACTTAATAGAGAATTTGCTTAGAAATCAGATTTTAAATCCTACCAGCATTTAACCCAATTACAAGTAATTTACGAAGGAGTAACCAGGGATTTCCAAAAACACTTTGTGCAATGACAAATCTGGACATAATACTCTGTATATGACAGAAAAGTGACTCTATTAACAAAGAAAACTATTTCAGAGTACTGAGTTACAGTAAAGCAGACAAAGATGTAGAAAATATTCTGGAAAATTCACTGAGTACAAATGGTAATCAACTATGTGAATGTGAATAACAACTGAAATATTTAAAATGATACAAAGATGGTTTAATTAATAAATAAAACTTTTTAAGTTTATAAATGTGTCACCATGGTCATATACAAAAATTTAAAAAAGGACAGGATCACCAAATAAATTAAAGATATTCACATTCTATTAGAAGCCTGCAATTTTAAACTTATTAAAATTTAAGAAACAATGTACTAGTATAGAAATTACAGCATATAATTCAGAGCCCCAAATATTAATTGAATACCTATTAAATATGGTAAAACAGGACTTTGTAGTACTTGTATCCATTTTTACTTCTAGGTACTGATCTATTCACTATCTTCAACAATCGATTACAAATGTTGCAGAATGAAATTTTGAAAAACACAACTTTGGAAATTAAACACTAATAAATTCAGTATTAGAAAAATTACTATCTGGACACTCAAGCATTCTATGCATAAAGAAATCCAAGCTAAGGAGAATGTAACACAATGGTAAAACTGACTCTCAATTAATCGTATTTCAAAAAGTACAAAGGAGTCAACTTAGTATGAAACTTAAGATCCCAAATTAATGAGCCTGAGTCTTGCTAATAGCTGTCATTCCTCAATGAGAAACAAATATTCCTGAGACCGGAAGACAAAGAGAGAGATCATAGGATGCAAACTAGCAGCGCTCAGCAAATTTATCTGACAGATACGCTTTGTTACATCTATACAGTATTTTACATTGTTTCCCATCAATTCCCAACATTTAAAGAGGGCATTTCACAATAAACAAAAAGACTTCCAGCTTCTCTTATTAAAAAAAAAAAAAAAATCAATATATCTCATAATCCTAAATCCCTATATCCATGTGGTAACAGATTAGATCATCTCCTTTAAAAAGGGCACCACTGTTCCTTAAATAGAGCATTATACTACTCATTTGTGTTACCTGAGTTGCAAGGCAGTTGGGTTTAGATCCTACAGTACAGAGTGTGACAAAAATCAATTACAGTTTACAGTGCACAGGTTTTGTGATGATTGATGTTTATCATCAGGCAAAATAACTACTAAATTCAGCAGGCGAATTTTATTTCTAGTTTCATTCATATTTCTGTAAAGGATGACTTTTCTGAACCCCACACAGCAACATAAATACTATACCCCAGCCTGAATGCTCACATAAAGAGTAAAGACTTCTGGCTTTTAAGTCACTGAACTTTCTACAAAAGAACAAGTTTTCCTACAAAACAGTGCTAACCAACCAGACTGGCATATTTGAATAATTGTCATTTGCCATTAAAGGTTCTGTCAGTCATAGCAAACTGTTCAGGATAACATTCTCATTTAGTATTTTTGAAAAATTAACAAGAATATCAGGATGAGAACTTGGCAATCAATAACTTTATTTGTGAACCTTATATGAAAAAATAAAGATTCTGAATGCTTGGAAAGGCTCTGGAAAAAATTATTTCAGTTAAACCACGACCTAGTTTTTATACCTAGAGACTACTCCAAGGCAAAATGTCAAAAGATGGTATCAACTGTATAGAAGGAAAAATAAATGAGTAATTCAGTAGTTTCTTCTTGTAATAGGTATATACATTTTATTCACCTGTAATCAAACCAAAACTCAAATAACGAAAAAAAAAAGTAATTTGAGCAGTCATTTTTAAGTAAGAACTTTAGACTAAAAAAACAACTCCTCTTATGCAACCTGACTTACAGCTAGCCTACGTGGCTATTACCTTCTTTCTTCACAAAACAGTTAAGATCAACCACTTTCTATCAATCTGATCAAAATAGAAGTTTCTTTTCCTTTACTGCATTTCTACAATTAAATGATGGTGATTGTTTTCAAAGTGCATTTTAAGGGAGTTGTTGAAAGTAATAGTGCAACCATGGTACAAGTTAGTCTGAAGAGTTGCAGTGATTTATCTAACCATTTTTGGCTAACAGAGCTACAAAGAAAAATTCAACATTACCTATGAAAGTCACAAATTGCATTTAAAGAGAGAGAAACAATGGGAACAAGAAATAAGTTGCAAATTTACAAAAGAATTTGGTACTTAGTAATTTCACATTATATTTCAATAATCCTAAAACAAAGATTATACCAGAAGATATTCATAAATTATACAAGGTTTACTCTTCGTTGGTTTTCCCCTCAACTCTTTTTACCAGCATTCAAAAGCAAGAGGTGGGAAAAGAGAGTTGGGGTTCTTATCTGGTCAGAAGGGAAATGGATTTCTGAAAGAGGTTCTCCAGGTTTTCTGGGATTTTGCAGCTCAGTTAATACAGAAGAAGGAAAATCTACCACAACCTCAACAACTTAAGCAAAAGAAAATCACAATTTCTTATCCTCCTCAGTATAACTTTTCCTGAAAAAAGAAATCCATGTCATCCTAAGACTCCTTTTTAAAGCAACTACACACGAGACATATAAAAATTATACCACAATTTCCTTCTAAATCATGTCCTTAGAAAATGTTTTTATTAATATTTAAAACAAAAGGTTCCCTTATTGCTTGCTAGAAAGAAATGTGGCTGGAGAGAAGTTTTTCTACAATTTGTCAAACTATACCAAACAGAACATTTTGGGTATGATTACATATAATATGCTTTATGTCATCACTATCCGAAAAGTCAGGTCATCAAATTGAAAAAGAAAAACCATCACAATCTCACAGGTAAGTAAAAAAAGGCAAAATAAGTTCTAAAATACAAATAGAAAAACAGTTCTCTCAGCAATGGTTTCTGCTATGCTCATAAAATTGTGAAATACATCTTTTAGAAAAATAGTCTTGAATTTTTCTTGTCCATAATTGAACCTATAGAAAATAATATAAAGCAAAGTTTCAAATTATCAAAATAAAACTACAAAATGACTAAATTCCTAAATTAATGTTCTACATTTGGTTTGATACTTATGTAATCACTCAAAATGCAAACGGGTAAACTTTCCATGGTATCAACAACACAGCTTACTGGCATCCAAAATAGATTCCATACACATTTCCAACACAAATACTATGTATGCTTTTACACTGTTAAAGCATAAAGCAGCAACTATAAAGAGTCAAGAAATTACCAAGCTGTTGGGAAATGAATCTAAACCATTTGGGGAATCTTAACTAAGATCAAAAGATTAAAACAGCATAAAAACTTGCTATAAACTATGATCGTTTTTCTGAAATGCACGATAGGTAAACACACATAAGTGTGTATGTGTCTACATATGTACATATATATGTAAAAGGTGTGTAAAAGAGAGAATATTTTTTGTACCTTTTAGATGCCAACCAGTTAAATGCATCATCTCATTTGAACCTTGCCACTTAACAAAGACAATTTATAGAATAAAAAATTTAGAAATGTTAGGTGATTTGCCCAAAGTTACATAGATAATAAGCAAGAAAGCCAGCATTTGAACCCAGGTTGTCCCAACTCCAAAGCCCAGGTTCTTTTTAATACATTATGCCACTTCCCTCTCAGACTATTGCTACCACAATTAAGGAGAGACACAAGTGACCGAATCTACACTTCAATAATCAATTTTTAAATATTACCTAGGTACCTCTGTGAGGTTTGCATATTTGTTAACAAAATAAAACTCCATAAATCCCAATTTCTGGTGATGTGCATTAAACTTTTTGTAACAAATATGTTAAATCTCAGAATAAGGAGGGAAGAAAAGGCCACTCAAAGACCACAAGTGTTCTATCAAAAAAGTATCTTTAGGGCTGGGCACGGTGGCTCACGTCTGTAATCCCAGCACTTTAGGAGGCTGAGGCAAGCGGATCACCTGAGGTCAGGGGTTCAAGACCAGCCTGGTCAACATGGTGAAACCCCGTCTCTCTACTAAAAACACAAAAATCATCCAGGCGTGGTGGCAGGCACGTGTGGTCCCACTTACTCAGGAGGCTGAGGCAGGAGAATTGCCTGAACCCAGGAAGCAGAGGTTGCAGTGAGCCAAGATCATGCTAGTGCACTCCAGTGTGGGCAAGAGTGTGAGACTCCATCTTAAAAAAAAGCACTTTGGGAGGCTGAGGTGGGAGGATCACTTAAGGTCAGGAGTTCCAAACCAGCCTGGCCAACATGGTGAAGCCCCATCTCTACTAAAAGTACAAAACTGGTGGGTGCTATGGTGCATGTTTGTAATCCCAGATACTTGGGAGGCTGAGGTGGGAGAATCCTTTGAACCCAGGAGACAAAGGTTGCAGTGAGATCTCACCACTGCACTCCAGCCTGGGCGAGAGAGCGAGGTTATATACATTATACCCTTTCCCCATTTTTCCACGAAAACAGGTCATGCCAACAACTGACAGAAACATTCTCAACAAAAAATGTTTACTGATATTCAAAGTGTGATAAAGAAGTAATGTTTCTTGGTGCTTTATATACATTCCCCAGCAAAAGTTGTTGAGAAAAAACACTTACCTGCATGACTGTTGAAATGTGCAAAGTTAGCAAAATTGGCTGTAGCTGTTGACTGAGGAGCTGGAGCAGCAAAGATGTCTGAGCCAAGATCACTTAACAGGTCAAACTGCTTCTTCTCCTGCTGCTGCCCTTGAGAACGACCTACAACTGGGGACTATAAACCACATATTAACTATAAAGATATTCCAGTCAGATCTGCAAAATCTTTATACAAAACTATCTCTAAACTTAAAACACACTTATACATAAGAAGTTACAGTATACTGAGTTAACCTTTCTCATTTTTCACTCAAACCTTTTGTGAAAACAGAGAAATTTATCCAAATGTTCTAGTATGTGTTATCAATAAGGATTCAATCTGTATTATTATGCTTCTGAACCATTCTTGTATAGGATAGAGGCTGCAATACTATACAGGAACAGATGTGTCACAGCCCCACACAACTATAATAAAGTACAAATTTTAGGCAGCAACTTATGAAAAGATTCCATTTTGTTCATTTCTAAGAATAAGGTATAATGCAAAGCCCCCTGTATTTTAATGATCAAAATGCTTCACAATCACACGTGGGAAAACTGCACTCCTAAAGAAATCCCTTTCTAGAAAAGTGTATCGCAGAGACTTTATGTTTTAACTCTGATAGTCACCACAGATTCATGTTTTACTAGCTGCATAATAAATGATACATACACACACACACACACACACACACACACACGTATATATAGTTATAGCAACATTCCTGTAGAATTCACCTTTACAAAGCTGCAGAGAATTCAAAGAAACTCATATTAGCAACAGCAAGAAAAACAAACAAATACATTTCACCCACTTAACCTACAATTTCTTAATGTATAATAAACCACTGGAACATAATGCTACTGGCATACAAGGTTATGCTGCTGTCTTAAAGAATTCTCAAATTCTTGATACTCAAGCCTCCTTAAGTTGAACTCCCTACAAAGATTCAAAGACTACTCACCTGACTAGGGGTGCCCTTATTTAAGTGCAGTGTTGGGGCAGAATCCCCTAAAAGAGATTTCAGTGGTTTGACCTCAGGTGTGCTGCTTGTGCTACTGGCAGAGGACCCTGAAATAGATGCATGAACTGATGCCACGACTTTGGCCTGTTCTGGTGGGACATACCTAAAATATGTAAAAAACCAGTTAACTAAGAAAAATGTAGGTAATTCTATAACCAAAAAATGATAAGTTTAATTCTAACTTTGTACGAGACTGTTTCACCATTACTCGTATCTGAAATTCCTCTCACACTGATACCTATTTTTTTAAAAAGAAACAATAGCTTAACACAACACCCATTAAATAACTGAAATACTCAGAAAAAGACTAACCACAAAACTCGTTTCAATTACTTATTTATAGCTTTTCTAAGACATTAAGTACAATACAAGAAATAACTGCTTTTAACAGAAGACCTATAATTAATCATCGCAATAAATAGTTAATAGTATAATTTAAAAAATTATCTTAGATCATAAATAACTTTAAGACAGATGAGGTAGGAAAACACTGGTAATATTACAGTTAGAGAAACACTGGTAATATTACAGTTAACAGCCTAAAATATAAAGGCTTAGAATAAGATCATCCCATTTTAAATGAACAAAAGAAGCAATTCACAGAAAGAGACATAGAAATACACTTTCAACTTAACAAAAATGCAAATTAAGGCTTTATTCACCTATGAGCTAAGTGTGGACTTCACAAATTTTGTTTTGCTACCTACTAAAATAAATAAATAAGTGTGCTTTGTGCACCAGAAGTATCACTTCCAGAAACTTATTCTTAAGAATTGCTAAGTCTATAGATACATGTACACATGGATGTTAACCACAGTCCTCTCTTTATCATTTCAAAAAAACTGGGAAACCAAACGTCTGTCAAGAGAAAAATATTTAAAGGGATTATGCTAAAAATCACTGTAATACAATACTCATAGCTACTCTGCTTTGACGTGGAAAGCTAAAACTTCACAGTTCTTGCAGATTTAATTCCAGTCATGTAAATACATGATTTATGTGAGGAGGCACGTCAAGAAAGAGGCAGCAAGGATGTAATAATGTTCAAACATCAGCAATGCTGACTTCTAGGTGTGGGATTATGTGAGAGCTTTTGCTCTTTGTAATTCTGGGTTTTGTCCTACCCTCCTTTTTATTCTTCATATGAAGTAGGTGAGGAAAGAAGGAAAACCATGTTTAAGAGCACCTGTTCCAGAAACAGAGTTCAAATCCCAGCTCTACCACTAAATGGCTGTGAAACATTGGGTAAACTATCAATACTTCAACTCTTTGTGCTTTCATTTTCTCACTGATAAAATGGAGAGACAGAGTTGCTGTGAGGTTTAAATAAGTTAACATTTGTAAAGCACTGAGAACACATTCCTAGTATAGGTATTTGTTAACTACATAAGTGTTGTCACCAAACTACATAGTAGTCACAAACAATGCAACTGCTTTTTTTTTAAGTAAATGGGAGAGACAAGGGATATGAGAATGAATACAAGAACTTATACTTTCCCATAATTTAGCATACTACTGATATAGCCAAGTCTTATCGAAGGATAAAATCAGCTGATAGTTATTGGTTCAAGACTGAGCTGACACAGTAAAGAAACTAATCTTGTTTAACACAGAAAGTGCTTTTGAGAACTGATCAAAAAAACAATTTCAAAATCCCTTTGGATAACAACAGCATCACTGTTTTAAGTACAGTTACAGTGAGTATTTTTAGGGAGACAGCATCTGGATAGTGCTTATTCCATGTTAGAAACCAATTTCACTGCTCTCTAGCTATATGTTACAGGTGTGCAGGAGTCTGCAATAAAAACATACAGGTTCTGGGCCTCTTAATGATGGTTACCTGTCCCACCACGTAAAGTCTGTATTTGTATTACTCTTATTATCCTGTTTCTCAGGGAAGAAAAAAAAACACATAAATTATAATTATTTGAGGTTTCCAGGTACTTGGGTTATAGTTTGAATGAATAATACATCACTGTTATAAATGTGGGGGTAAGGATCTATGATTTTAATTCTACCAACTGTTATTGACACTCATATTTCTCCCGATAGCTAGAGCTGATCATAAGCTAATCCCTAACCAAACTCACTTTCTGAATTGGTAAAAGTAACACAGCTGAAAAAACAAAACTAGGTTAGGGCTATGCAAGGAGAACAGTCTTTCCTATAGGATGGAATGTCTAGGAAATTCAGAACCAAAACTGTAAAGGGATAATTATACCTTTCATTTTAAAAGAATCATTTATGCTACCACATTTTTACTATCAACCCATCTTCTAATATTTTCTTCTTTTCTAAACTTATATTTTACTGGTGTATTTTAATCTATTTTCATACATGATATCTTCTGGTGTAGCTGAATATAGCCCTGACTAACCTTGCCTTGCAAAAAGTAGTCTATTTTAGGCCGGGCTCAGTGGATCACACCTGTAATCCCAGCACTTTGGGAGGCTGAGGTGGGCGGATCACCTGAGGTCAGGAGTTTAAGAGCAGCCTGGCCAACAAGGCAAAATCCCATCTCTCATATCTACTAGAAATATAAAAAATTAGCCAGGCGTGGTGGTGGGTGCCTATAATCTTGGATACTTGGGAAGCTGAGGCATGAGAATCACTTGAACCCGGGAGGCGGAGGTTGCAGTGAGCAGAGATCGTGCCACTACACTCCAGTCTGGGCAACAAGAGCAAAACTCAGTCTCCAAAAAAAAAAGTAGTCCATTTTGGAAAGCAGTAAGAATACAAATTTTGATAGAGCATGCAAGTCAGAGCCAATGTGCTCCTGAATGAAGGTAAAGACCTCTGCTGTAAACCACGTCAAATGTTCTCTCAGGATCAAAACAGGCTCTGAACATATTCTCTGGGTTGAAATACAGTTTCTCAGGCAAACAAGAGGCCCGTTACTCCCCGACTATCTACCTCCTATTTTGACTCTCTGCCCCATCTTCTTCACCTCCCAAGATGAAATATCCGTTATTCAATACTATTAAAGAAACAACCAAAAGAGTAAAGAGTCTTAGTAACTATACTTAAATTGTGCTCATATAGCTGAAAATGAAGAGCCCTGAGTAGATGAACACTAGCTTTATGTATATAGTCCCTATTCTACTGTAAGGGGCTTACTAGCTATATGAACAACCTGTTGGAATTAATTTTTAAAACTTAACATCCGATATATTTAGTTAGAGAAATATAAATACTCCCTTCTTAACCAGGAAGTAAACTGATTTCTTAGGTAGAAAGAAAAAAATACTTTGAGTGAAGACTACAACAGACAATTAGGTAGATGGATTACAACACCAGAACTTCAGCACAGTGCCTAGTACATTGAAGATGCTACTCAATAAATTTAAAAAAAGATATGACTCAATAAATACTTGCTAAATTAATGATTTTTAAGAATGGAGACTTTGCAGGAAAAAATACATTTAAAGAAGCTAACTAAGATAGGGAATGAGTAGAAGAAAGAATGCCTAACTTTCCTGGTAATTATTATAAAAAAAAGGCTGCTGCCAGGCACAAGATGAGTTAAGATAAAGTAGAAGTAAAGGTTTTTGGAAACCAAACCAACAAAAAGCCAAGAGATAATGAATTATATACTTATCTAGTTCTCAGTGTCTATGTCTTTTATCCTTCATTGTATCAGACTAACCTTATCCAGTGATTTGGGGAGGCTTTATTCTACATATAAACTATTCACTCACCATCTTTTCTTTTCATATTTTTCTTGTAGAAACTCTTTCACTTTTTGTGGATCCCTGAAGTCTGGAATTGCTGAAGATCTATCATCAAACAATCCTAGCCAAATCTGTTTACAGACCTTTGGAAAGAATTAAAGATATATATATATGTTAAATTCAACATCTTCCCTTAATAACATTTTAAGGGGAAATAATGATTCTTTCAGGAAGTTAATCTACATAATAATTTTAATAATATGCATTCAGTGAGGATACTAATAATCAGAAATAAAGAAACTAAATTTATTTTTAATATGTTGCAGTATGTAGTAAATTTTTAGCAACAGAATCATTTAAAAAGGGAAATGAACGGTGAGATGGGATTTGAGAAGACCTGGGGCCTTTTTGGTCTTGGTGGAAACATAAGCCTTACCATTAGCAAAGTCTTGTAACCTGTATAAACCTCAGTTCTCTTACTCACAAAACAAAGGAACTGAAACAGTAACAATTTTACGGGCCTTTTCAACAAGTCTAAAAAAACCAAAAGGAACACACAAAAATACTAGAATCATAAACAATTTACTATAAAACTGTAACAATAAACACAAATATAAGGCAGATACACTATTAGCTTTACAGTTGTCTCCTATGACTTTTTTGTCCAATAGCTTAAAAATGAGAATCTGAGATATTTAACTTTCAGAAAAACCAAAAGAGAAATGAAATAAAATAGCACAAAAAGAACTATAAAGAGAAAAATTTATAAAGTAGACTTCATCAAAAAGTTATTCTTCAAAAGAACTTAAAAAATAAAAAAACAAGACTCCAACTGATAAAAATATTTGCAAAATGTTTAAGAAATTGAAACTGGAATATATAAAGAACTCCTACAATCCAATTATAAAAGACAGATAAACCAACACTTGTTTGGGGTTTCTTCTGGTTTGTTTTTGAGAAAAGGTCTGGCTCTATTGCCCAGGTTGGAGTACAGTGGTGTAATCTCAGCTTATTTGTAACCTCCGCCTCCTATGCTCAAACCATCCTCCCATCTTAGCCACCTTAAGTAAGCTGGGCAGCACCACATGTGACTAATTGTATTTTTTGTAGAGACAGGGTTTCACCATGTTGCCCAGGCTGGTCTCAAAACTCAGAGCTCAAGCAATTCGCCCACCTCAGCCTCCCAAAGTGCTAGGATTACAGGCGTGAGCTACCACGCCCAGCCAACACTTGTTTAAAGAGGGGGCAAATGATCTGAACAGACACTTCACCAAAGATATAAGCAGCCCACTGTCATCAGTCGTATAAAATGCAAATTAAAACAATATTGAGGCCAGGTGCAGTGCCTCACGCCTGTAATCCCATAACTCTGGGAGGATCAAGGGGGGGGATCACCTGAGGTCAGGAGTTCAGGACTAGCCTGGCCAAAATGGTGAAATCCCCTCTCCACTAAAAATATTTTAAAAATTAGCTAGGCATAGTGGCGCACACCTGTAATCCCAGCTACTCGCAGGCTGAGTACGGAGAATCGCTCGAGCCCAGGAGGCAGGGGTTGCAGTGAGTCAAGATCATGTCATTGCACTCCAGCTTGGGCAACAAAAGTAAAACTCCATCTTAAAAAAAAAAAAAAAAGACACTGAGACTCCCAAGATAGACATGCATAGATACCACTAGAAAAGCTAAAAACAAAGTTGTGACCACACAATGTGCTGGTAACAATGCAGAGCGGCGGGAACTCTTTAAAATATAAAATGGTATAACATTTGGCAGTTTCTTAAGAGTTAAACGTAGACCTGGCATACGACTTAGCCATTCTACTTCTAGGTATGTATCCAAGAAAAATAAAAGCACTTGTCCACACTCAGACTGTACATAAATATTTACAGCAGCTTTGATAATAACCCCAAACTGGAAATAACCCAATTGTCCATAAACAAACAAATAAAAAAATGGCAGAAAATCCACAGAAGCATATTATTCAGCAATTAAAAGGAGTAAACCATTAATACGGGAAACATGAATAAACCTCAAGATTATATGCACTCCCCTCCACACCAAAACATATATACAACATATTTCCATTCATTTAAATCTTGAATATAAACCGGTCTACAGCAAGGAAAAGCAGACCAGTGGATTCATTACAAAGGGTTGCACAATGAAAATGGATGCTCTCTTGCTCTTATGGTAGTGGTTTTATGGTATATAGATATGTCAAAACTCATCAAACTGTATACTTTATGGACACGTTATCAATTTAAATATGTACAAGTTATCAGTTGTTCCTCAGCAAAGTTATCGAAAACAAATCCACAAGTTTCCAAAATTATATTATTTTAAAGAATAAGCAATTACAACACTATGAAAAGAACACAGTATCTGGTTTCAAAAACGCTGACAAATATTTAAGACATGAGCCAAGGAAAAGCATACTTCTCAATCTTACTTGCTCACGGAATTGGCTATGGGAGACATAAGAGAAAGGACAGGAAAAAGGACTTTCCCTTCTCCTCTCCTACCATGTCCCCAAACATGTTTCAAAATATTTCTTGCGGTTCCTTCCTACTTCAGGCTCAGTACAGATACTATAAAGTCATTTTGGAAGTGACAGTTGACACGAGTGAGGACTAGAGTAAGGCATAATCCATTATGAAGACATTTCAGTGTCAAAGCCTGAGAAGTACAGACATCCAGGAACAGTAGTGCAACTTACTTGCACAAACCTTAAAGAAAACCAGCTTGTCCAATTAATTTTTAGCCACTTAAAAAGAACTACATGGGACTCTCCTCAGGCAGAAACCTAACTAATGATTCTCGCAAACTGTAATTCTTTAAGATTTTTAAAGATCTGTCAATTACGTTCAGAAAGGGAGGACTGCAAGTTTTTAATTCTTCTATTTTAAAACTTCCCAAATGAGAAAACAAGAGACGTGGTATTTGCCCAAGGCCATGGAATTACTTGACAGAATTACTTCAAGACACTTTAGTCTCTACTTTCTAACACTTCTGCCATATACAACTTTTAAAACTAAAATCAGTAAATGAATAATAAATAATAAAAGTACAAATAAATAAAATGAAGCCGATAGGCTAAGGGCAGACAGATCATAGAGGTGCCATCTTAGCACTCATAATGGTAACGCAAAGCAAAGATGGAGTGCTTGATGGTAAACTATTTGAGGTAAGCAGATTGTAGGATTTCCTCTAAACTGCATACTAACTGCTGTGGTTCTGCGCCTGCTCTCTGAAAGGTCACACTGCCAGAGAAAGTCATTAAAAATAGCTGCTTGGGTCTTCTACGAATTCAAAATATCTCACTGACAAAGTTCCTCAAAGTTATTCATCAGCTTTAATTTCCTATTATATTGTCCCACAGCAGCTATTTCCTATATTTATAGCTCAAAATCCTAACCATTCTCAACACTCTTGGCAGTTGAATTCTTCCTCAAGTGAAATGACTCCCAATATGTGATTCCCAATTCCTTAAATCAGCAAGCAACATCAGTGTCACCTAAGAACTTGTTGGAAATGCATATTTTCAGGAGCCACCCAAGACCTGTGAAATCAGTCCCTCTAGGTGGAACCAAGCAATCTGTTTCATCAAGTCTTCCAGGTTATAGTAAAATAGGCTAAAGTTTGAACCAATGCTTCAGTAACATCTAGGCCAGCAGATGGAAACTTACTTCCTACCTGTAACTTTTCATCTTTCCTTGCCTGTATCAGAACATCAGAGACAGAGGGAAAGAGAGATTCGAAATATATACAGCTTTCAGCATTTCTCAAATTTAGCCAGTAAATCTATTATGGGGCAAGATTCATTTAACAAAGCCAGTGTTTCAGTGGCCCATCTGGGAAAATATTAGTCTCTAGCTCCTTATGACCTACTCACATTTTAGTCCCTGAAAGGTCACCTTCTGCTCGCAACACTCTACTAACATTACTATTTCAGGCATCTAGATTTGCTGACAAAGTCTCTTTTCTGCTTGTTTTGTTATTTTAGTAAAACCAATACCACCAACTGAAAAAAGGGGTTTCAAGATTAGAAAAAAAGGGTGAGAATGAATTGACTAAGAAGCACTGAAGACTTGGGGCCATGAATATTTAAAGTGAAACTAGGTTTATTTGGCTATTTAGGTAAAAGTAGGTAGAATATCGGTTTCATTGGGCAGAACATGACAGAGGTTAGAAAAAGGTGACTGTATTAACAGACCATGGAACCTAAGCTAAGAAAAATAAAGACATCATGAGGAAGACAGATAACAACATTTAGTGAAATGAAGGAATGGAAGTCCTGATGATTGTCCCAAAATTGTTGGCTCCAGTATTGGAGTAAGCTGGAAAGAGAATCAGTGGTGGTCAGAGAACTGGATGCTTGAAACTGAAATCTGGGAGTTGATACAGTTATCAATAAATAAAAGGTTTAAAGTAGTATGAAGGATCACTGGAGGTCACGGAATTCTGGAGGCCATGGAGCTATCTGTGTGGATACTGGCCATGCCAAAATGATTCACACTAGTGGAAATAAAAACAGTATTTAAAATGAATGAGGGGGCTGAGCACGATGGCTCATGCCTATATTCCCAGCACTGTGGGAGGCCACATCGGAGGGACTGCTTGAGCCCAGGAGTTCAAGACCAGTCTGGGCAGCATGGCAAAACTCAGTCTCTACAAAAAATACAAAAATTCGCTGAGCGTGGTGGTGAATGTGTAGTCCCAGCTACTCGGGAGGGTGAGGTGAGAGAATCACCTGAGCCTGGAAAATAGAGGTTGCAGCGAGCCTTGATCATACCACTCTACTCCATCCTGGGTGTCAGAATGAGACCTTGTTTCTAAATACATACTGTACATACATATATATATACTGAATGAGGGAGTCTGACTGGTACAATTGCAACAAGAAGATGCAGCCACTGATAAAATCTATTGACATGAAAAGTAGGGGCAAGGCACTATAAACAGCACTGAAGAGCAAGAATGACACTTAAAAACAAGGAATTATACAGAACAATGCAATTAGTTTTGATGGTCTCTTTTGGGGGAGCTAAATAATCGGCTCTAATTATAGAATAATGTGGTGGTGATGGTAGTTAATAAGCTTAGACTAGGGAATCAGACTGCATAAGTCTGAATTCTAACTCTCTTTGCTATTTGACTTGAGCAAGTTAATTTTTCTTTATCTGTAAAATACAAATAATAGAACCTATTTCATAGGGAGGTTTAATGAGTTAAATAAATATATGTTTGGTAACAAGAACAGGTATATAAACTTTAGTATTAGTTTGGTCAGGCGCAGTGGCTCATGCCTATAATCCCAGCACTTTGGGAGGTCAAGAGTTCGAGACCAGCCTGGCCGACATGGTAAAACCCCATCACTAAGAACACACACAAAAAATTAGCCAAGTGTGGTGGTATGCACCTGTAATCCCAGCTACTCAGGAGGCTGAGGCAGAACAATTGCCTGAATACGGGAGGTGGCAACTGCAGTGAGCCAAGATCATGCTGCAGCCTGGGTGAAAGAGCAAGACTGCCTCAAAAAAATATCGTATTAGTTATATTACTTTTGGGCCTGGTCTCTTAAGTGGTCTGCAGTGATGGGCTATGGAGTGACAAGATAAGCAATGACTGGGAAGGGTGGTCTTACCAGGAAAAGAGAGGAAACTGAAGATCTCCCTTCTTTCCTGCTGCAGACACAATCAAAGTGGTCTTGACAGAGCAATCTCTCTCCTTGACTTCTAGCACTTCGTAGCTCTCACAGGAAACTCATTCCAAACTGCCTAGTAGAATCACGAAGCGTGTGTCTCATTTACTTTTGGATTCCCCATACTGCTTTAAACAATGGGCTGTGCCATATTAAGTGTTCAATAAACTGATAATACTCAAAGCCAGATCTTACGGAAGAACTGAAAATCACACCAGACAACAGAATAAACTCATAAAATTGTTAATTTTTCCCTTGATAGTGCTAATCCACTCTAGAATTGAAATCATAATAGCCACTGACAGAATCTAAAATACTTTAAAGCATATTTTGTCAGTCAGTTACTATAGAAACAGGCGGCACAGTCAATTTGGATAATTTGAAGGAAGTTTAATAAGGAGACTGTTACAAAGCACAATTGAGTTGTTAAGGAAATCACAAGTGACAGTGTTCTATCCCAGGGTTAGTAACAGCAGGGCCTACCCCTACCCATTGGCAGTAAAGCAGGGGAGGAAAGAGAAACATCAGCAGAATCTTAAAACAAAGAGGGCTGCCTGATAGGAACTGCAAACTTCAATGGAAGGATGCAGCCAGGCTACAGAAATCCCACAGGAAGAAGTCAGGAAACTAAAAATCCTAACCTCTTTCTCCTCCTTTCCTTCAATCTGCTGAAAATGTTCCCCGCCAGCTGAACCCAACCAGAAACCAGGGATAAGAAGCCCAACTATATATCCAGACACACCAGCTGCTTGGAGCCAGAGCAAGGAAAAGACTAGAGTCAGAAGTGCAGATAACAGCTATCCAACACAGCAGCCAAATCATGATAATAAATATATACAGGGCAAGCAATTTAACAAACTCAGTTATGAATACCAAAAACAGGAAACCATCATACCGTTCCCAATTACTCATATATAAAAGGAAAGCTAAGAAACAGTGTTATATCAGTAATCCTTGAGAGTGACAGCAAATTGGAGGGGAAACTTGTTGAAATGGATATTCACCTTTATTTGGACAAAACCTTACTTTCACAAAAAGGATAAAAAGAATAAACCACATGACATGACTCTGCTTGTAACCTCTGCATAGAAAGATCTAAGAATAAGGAAAGGACAGAGGATCTGGAATTTAAAGAATCTTTTTTCACTAAGCCAATCTACATACATCTAACTAGATTTCAGACTTTCTTTTTTGTCCTTTCTTTACTTAGTAGAGATGGAGTAATCCCCTAGGTAATCCTGCCTCCTTTCGTATGTAAGATATAATCACAGCACTTAATAATACTGCCCATAATACACAGGAACAAAAGAATAGTTTAAAAATTAAAAATCTGATGAACAAGCAACCAATATCCACTTTTCAGAGGTAGACAGGAAAACTGAACAAAAATAAACATTACCAAACAGAAAATACCATTAGAAGCTCTCTAGACAGGTATCGTGGACCTATACAAAATTATATCACCAACATATTATTTTGCCCTAAAAGGAAGAAATGAGGAAGAAAAAGTCCATCCTCAGAAAAATACCTCAAATACATGCCATGACTCAAGTAAAGTACTGGAAAAACAAGCGCATTATTAACATTTCCTACACCGATCCAGCCTACATTAATATGACTATAGTATTTCCAGACCACCAGCTGATTAGTTATTTCTCAGTGACACATATCTGAACAATACATAAACTGAAAGATGCCTGCAGAAACAAACAAAAACACTATCTGCATGTGCTTTATACAAGAGAAACTGAAAGTTTTGCATTTACATACATTTTTTAAGAAACTTTACAATACATTCTATCATAACATTTGGTTTTATAAAATATGCTAGCAAGAATTAGAACTTATGCAAATGAGTAACTAAAAATAGGCACACACAAGCTGTATGTGCAGATCTCTGAGACACAGTACCTTTGAGAAGCAGCCATATAAATGGACAGGTAAGGGAATATCAGACATACGAGATATCAAATCCGACTTATTTATTTTGTCCTAGGGTTTTTAAAAAAAATTAAGCACAAACTACCTTATAACAGCTTCCTTAACCTAAGAATCAAATTCTTCATCACAGCCCCTTAGGTTCAACAGCATGTGACCCCTGTTTACTCCTCCAAACTAATTTCTAAACTCTTCCAGCCCACTGGCCTCCACAGAAAGCCTTCCCTAACCACCAATCCAAAGAGGCATTTAACCCCGTACCAAATCTCAGATACACTCTCACAGTATTTTCTCAACCCTTATCTCATAATTTTTAAATGCAAATTGCATGAAGCAGGAACCTCCTCTTTGATTCAACACTATTTGTATGCTTGATACCTGACACACAGTAAGCACTTAATATCTGGTGCATGCGTGAATGCAACTTCCTTAACAGCCTTCAAATGTACGCACAACAGAAATTATCTTTTTTATTTTGTTTCACCTAAAATATACGTGCTGACCTAGAACATTTAGTTTCCCAACTTACTTGGTAGAAATAATAAATTCACTGATCCAAATTCTTATGTCATATATGGGCCAGGGATCAGAAAATTGGGCTAAATCTGGGGACTTTGTTTACAGATACTGTAATGTTTTCTTAGAACACAGTCACACCCACTTGCTTACCTATTTTCTAGTACTACTTTTGGCTACAACATTAGCATTAATTGTAACAAAGACCTTATGGAACCCACAAAGCCTAAAGTATTTATTATCTGACTCTCCATGGAAAAAGTCTGTCAACACCTAACATACCTGCAACAATGGACTATGCTATCATTCCAGCATCAGAAGACAAGAAACAATTTAAATACGATAATAAAAACCTGTTTTAGAGGCAGGTATTAGAATGCGCACAGGGATAACACAGAGATGGGAAAAAACTTTTCCCTGGAGGAAGAACTTCCCAAGAGCAAGGACTAAGAGCCAGTTTATTATACATACTGATTCACTTGATAATATAGGAGAAAAAGTACCAGAATAAGTTCTGGTGAAAGATGAATAGGTACTTAACACTTGTTTTCTAAATAACTACTAAGTACAAATAAATGCAAATGATAAAACATTTGGAAAGGGATTACAAAATCTCACAAAGGAAAAGACGGAAGCAAATGCTTAGAATACTAGAGAAAAATAAAATGCAATGTATAGTAAGAAAACTTACAAGTATCTGCATTGTAAAGAAGAGCAACAGCTCTAATTCAGACATCTAGTGTAAAGACTTAGTAAAAGGCAGCATACACAACTCAACATACCCATAACTTATTTCACTTCAAGTCTCTAACATCAGAACTGTGTTCCAGATAGGCTGAAAAGAATCAAAACCCAGCTATATTAGTTTGGATAAAAACAGATTTGCAGACAGCATACACCAAAGCACTCCACCAAAACAAAACGAATACTTCATGGGAACCAGAGATGCAAACAGGAAACTATCTGGGACCTGGGCAGTCTGAGTGTCTCTTAAGTCCCCTCTCAGCGAACCTCCTCCACCAACACACAGTTTATCATTTGCTTCTCATACTATGTCTTGTCCCCACTTTTGCTTATCTAAGTACAACTTTTTGTTTGTTTACTTGTTAGGCTGTACAGAGACTAACAAATCTATCTGAAAAATAAATCTATCTAACAAGTCTATTGAAAAATACAATTTTTCAGTTCAAATGACTCATTGTTTGAATACAGCCTCTGTGAACTTTAATTCAATTTCTGAAGAAACAAGACCTGATAAAAGTCACTAGCCCCAGGGTTAGGTGTCCATTTCTGGTACAATCAGGGGCATGGATGTGTATGTGCATGTGTGTGTGTGTGATGCTGTGTTTCACGGTTTTCCCAGGGCAATAAGCCTTTTCTTCTTTCAGCAAGGGGCATGAGTACAGTAATCACCCCTCCTTAGCCCCCCACCCCAACACACAGGTTATTTATGAATGTGCTTTGTAAATTACAAAGATCTTTATAAATTTAAGACTTATTATTAGTGAAGTCACAGTAGTTTCAAGAAAAATTATCATCTGCCCAACTTTTCCAAACTGAGATGACATAAGTAAATTACCCGGTATAGTATAGTGCCTGGCACAGAAAAATGGCTCTGCTTTTTAATTTTATTTACTGTGCCTTTCACGAGCTTCCTTGTTTTATCTAGTTAAATATATCAGTTTTTACTTTGTGACTTCCTCCATTGCTTTCAGTCTACAAAGTCCTTCTGCATTCAAATGTTAAATATGTAGCTGGGCTATTTGGCTGTATTTTCTACAGTAATCTCCTCTTTGTGTTTTACTGTTACCCACTCTCCCCCCATGTATATATCCTTAAACACTACAATTTAGTTTTGCTTGGTTTTCTATTTATAAAATATTTTAAGGAAAAGCTGATAGTAGAAACACATCACACATACCCTTCACCAGGTCTCCAATGCTCTATCACTCTCCTGAGAAAAATAAATTTTTAATGAATCATTTAAATTGGTGATGTAACAAGCCTTTTACCCCACATGTGTATTTCCTAAAAATAAGTACGTTCTTTTACATAACCATAGCACAATTACCAAAATCAAAACATTCATATTTTATATTATCTAATGTAAAGATCAGTCAGTAATCTTAATGGCCTTTATAACAAAAGAAAAGGTTTTCCTTGTCTAGAATCCATTAACTGTCTTGTCTCTTTTAATCTGGAACATTCCTTACTTCCCCTCCACCACCCCCTTTTTTTTTTTTAAACAAGAGTTTTGCTCTCATTGCCCAGGCTAGAGAGCAATGGTGTGATCGCAGCTCACCACAACCTCCACCTTCCAGATTCAAGCGATTCTCCTGCCTCAGCCTCCTGAGTAGCTGGGATTATAGGCATGCACCACCACACCCAGCTAATTCTGTACTTTTAGTAGAGAAAGGGTTTCTCCGTTTTGTTCAAGCTGGTCTCAAACTCCCAACCTCTGATGATCCACCCACCTTGGCCTCCTAAAGTGCTGAGATTACAGGTGTAAGCCATTCTTTACTCTTTCTGTCTTTCGTGACCATGACATCTTTGAAGAGTACAGACCAGCTATTTGGTAGTATGTTCCTTACTTTGGGCTTCCTCATGATTAAATTAACATTAGGTATTTTGGGGAAGATACCACATAAGTAATGTGTCCTTCCCAGTGTATCATATCAGAGATATACAAGGTCAATTTGTCCCAGTACTGGTGATATACTTGGATTACTTGGTTAAAATGTATCTTTCTCTCCATTTTAAAGTCACTGTTTTTCTCCATTGGGATTAATAAATATCTTGCAGGTACATCTTTTGAGACTATTTTCTACATGTTTTTGGCTTCCTTTAATGACTTAATGCTAAAATTTTTCTGAAATTTTGGTGAATGTTTCAGCTAACATTCTAATTAATTTTCCATTTACTGAATAACCAATTTCCACAATGAATGTTGAAATTCATTTGTTCTACAAGATCATTCATATTTATAATATATGTCATAAAGGTTATGGTATATCTCAGGATCTAATCCATAAATCTGTGCCTATCCTTGCACTAGTTTCAGGCTGTTGTAATTATTGCAAGTTTATATCACAAATTACTGTGTATAAAGAAGACAGAGATTACAAAAAGTAAATAATTTTACAAATTATTCCCAACTAGTTTTACTCTTTTGTCCTTCTGGATGAGGTTTAGAATTATTTCCCAAAAAGAAAAAAACAATCCCAACAGTGTTTACATTCCAATTGTTATAAACTTATTTTGTGAAGCCTCCTAAAGCAAAGCATTCTCACTCTCAAAGATATTATGAATCTGATAAGAAAGGTTGCTAAGAAGAAAAAATTAACCAATGGTGTGTTCCTGCCTCCCTCCCTCACACATAGACATACACACAGAATAAGCTTTAAATTTTTTACATTTCCCAGAATATACCTAGAGCAAACAAGGAGCTGAGCAAGGGAGTAGCAGAAGGGGGCTAGCTTGTTTGGTCATATAACCTTTAGAAATCATTGTTAAGAACATAACTTTACATTTTATTTTGTCTTGATATGAAGTAAGAATTGTCTGTGGATTATCTATGGTTTAAGGTATCATCAATACCAGTGGCCACCTCTAATGCAAACACTCATCCATTATTTAGTTCAACCTAGGATTCAATGATAGTGATCTATTTGTACTGACACTCTATTGTCTTGTTGTCCTGGTGACTGAAGGCATTCATTTGTGAGGCAATTGACTGAAGTTTGGAATGTAGTCACTGGCCAAGGAACAGAGAGAAACTAGCCCAAATTCAAAACAAGCCTCTGAAGTAAACCTCATTTGTACCACATTCTATGTAAATAAACCAAAAGGTGAGGAAGAAAAGTTTTCTTTCAGCATTTCTGAATACATGAGTGGGCTATCTCATTGAACAATGGGGAAAATTTGAGCATCAGTAAAAATAACTGAATTTCGGTTAAATACATCAAACAAATAAATTCATGGTAATTTTTAAAAACCTAACCAGTTGCTATTGGAAATGTTATGGAACTATTTTGAAAACAGTTCAATATTGAAGAATTATCTACTGCTATTTATAAATAGTTTTAATGTTCTTAAAGAAGAATGACAATAAAACTATTGCACCTTAACGTAAATAGCTTTTATTTATAAAAATAGCTATATTTTCAAAACAAACAAATTAGTGAAAAGTCACTGTTTTAATTTTTGTAAATTTCATAAATGCCTAGTTAAGTAGAAGTCAGCTGATTTCTCATCTGTTTCTGCATTTTTATGTTATGTAGCTTCTGGAAAACTGTATACCCATGAAAACAGGAGTAAAAAACAGCAAACTGAGTCTCGGCATTATTATTAAACGTTTTTTTTTTTACTTTAAACAACCTCTGAAAAGGTCTCAAGGATGCCCTACAAGTCCCAAACTGTACTCAGAAAACTACTGAGTTAGAATATCACCATTTTACAGTCTCTAATTAATAGATGTAGGCACTGAGCATTAGCTGCTAACAGGACCAAAAATCAAAACTTCTTAAAGTGATTCTTGATAAAAGAACACACCACACAACCTATGAAATAGTGGATCTTTCCCCTTCCTTAAATTAAGCCTGAATCTTAAGAAACTACTATAGCCAACCATCAGTTTATTGGTAACTGGGAGAACACTGACACTGCACGGATGGCATTGGCAAAATCCAGAAGGTGGGAAACTTACTGAACAAATGACTTGGTGAACAGAGAATAAGAATGAGTGACTGGAAAGGAAACTTAAAGGATAAAAAAACACTTAAAGGGCAAACACTTATAGATTCTTTCCAGTAATGGCAAAAAGACTCATATTAAAAATCCAACCCTCCAGCAGATAACAACTATAAACTCTGGACAAAGCTTATAAAGACGCTAAAGAGCAACCACAAATAAGCTGAAGAGGAAAGAAACAGCATTAGGTATGTGCTTTTTTTAATTTAAGGATCATCACTTCAAAACAGTCATGCAGGGTTGCTACAACTCAAACAGAAATACGCAAGTCTTAAAGCTTAAAGTACAAGAAGACAAGAGGTTCACCACAGCTACACCAACTGGGAAGTGAGGGGTAAATCCCCGAAGAGAGATGGCCAGAGAAATAAAATAGGTACCACGAAACGTGTGTTATCAACTTCTCCCAAATCTCTAGCTCACTCCTGACCATGTGTACATGGGGCTAACTTCAAACAGTTCAATTATGGAACTGAGCAAAGATTTCAGCTGGAACTCACCATGGGAGAAACAGAGTTTGCTAAAGTAAAAAGCAAAACAAACAAAACCAATAGTTTTTGAAGGAACAAAACAGAATCCAGAGGCACTACATATATAAAGAAACAGGAAATTATGACCCAAAATCAAAAGAAAAGTCACTCCGTACCAGATTCTGCAATGATAAAAATTTTTGAATAAGGAGACAACAACTTAAAATAGCTAGTATATCCATATTCAAGAACATATTATAGGCCGGGCATAGTGGCTCACATCTGTAACCCCCAGCACTTTGGGAGGCTGAGGTGAGTGGATAGCGAGGTCGGGAGTTCAAGACCAGCCTGGGCAAGATGGTGAAACCCTGTCTCTACTAAAAATACAAAAATTAGCTGAGCATGGTGGCAGGTGCCTGAAATCTCAGCTACTTAGGAGACTGAGGCAGGAGAATCGTTTGAACCCAGGAGGTGGGGACTGCAGTGAGCCAAGATGCCACCACTGCACTCCAGCCTGGGCAACAGAGCAAGACTCCATCTCAAAAAAATAAAAGTATTAAAGAAAACATGATAACAATAAATAAAAATCAATAAAATCTGAGCAGAGAAATGGAAACTCTAGAAAAAACTCTAGAAAAAAATGTAAATGTTAAAGATGGAAAAGATAATATCTAAAGTTAAAAATCAGAGCTCAGAAATAACAGAAGAGTTGGGGATAAGAGAGAAATTATCTGATCTGGAAAGTATACAAATAGAGGGAGAAAAATTAAGAGAATCTCTGGAAACTGCAGAACAGTATCAAAATGCCTACCAACCAAGCAATTGGAATCTCAGAAGGAGAGCTAAGACAGAATGAAGCAGAAAAAATACTTGAAGGGAAAATGTTGAAATTTTCTCAATTTGGTAAATGAAAAATGTATAGATTCAAAAAGATCAACCACCATAAGTAGGATAAATACATATACACAGACAAAGCATGGCCAGATACATCACAGTCACATGCTGAAAACAAAAATAAAGTGCTTCACAACAACCCATCACTATAATGAAAAAAAAAAAAAAAAAAATTAGCCAGGCATGGTGGTGAAAAAAAAAAAATGAGATAAAGTAAATTTCAAAAAACAACCAAACATAAAGACAAACATTACATAATGATAACATAATCAAGAAAACAATTATATACCAGCACCAATAATAAAGTTTCAAAATACATGCAGGAAAAAATGATTTATTATAGAAAAAAATATGAAAATCCACACCAGCTGTCTAATTGTTCTATCTGCAGTAGCTCAACTAGACAAGATCAATAAGGTGGATCCATAATATCTAAGTACCGCCATCAATCACAGAGCTATAACTGTCATTCATAGAACACTACACCCAACAGGCAGATATGGCCATTGTCCTATCGCTTTGAGCAGTCTCTGCCCAAGTCCAGAGTCTTGCTGTAGCTATCCAGGAAGCAGGTTCTGAGAGACAATGTAGCAAGATAGCCAAATTACGCTCTCTGCAGGCAGAGCAGCTGGTAAACCACTGCACTCACACCACCGGGGGAGGGGATGGGGGACCCTGCTCACCTGCCGTTAAGACCTCTTGACACTATGCTGCCATTAGATGGCATAAAGCAGGACAAGTTCTCCTATCAAAAGATAACTGCTCGCAGCCACTCCATCCTTGGAAAGAACCTAGCATCGCAGGCCAGAATGAGATTGTCCTTGGGAAAGTGATGGGAGTCATGTTGCAGTAGAAGACTGACCAAAAAGTATCACCCAAATCAACAAGAAGTTCTTGCAGGCATGGCCTTTGGCTACTACTATCCAAACCTTAAACATCATTACAAATTCCTCAAAATTCTATGGGGCCGGAAGGCCTGTTTATTTTCTTCTTACCAGCTCATAATGTACCCCATAACCAGAAGGCACACTCTGTTGCCACAACGAATGTCAGTTGCTGTCCTGACAAGCAGGCTTCTTGTTCTGCAGTAAGAACCCAGCATCTATTTTCAGGAGACTGAGTAGTAGCTGATGCCAGAGCAATGGAAAAGACACAGGTAAAGGACTACAACTCAGATGTGTACCAGGTAGCACTTATGCTGCCTGAGTGTCCCACAAGGCACTGGAAGTCACCTGAGCTGCTTTGTTTCTCAGAGACTTAAAGCTGGCAGGGGCCCCAGGTTAGACTCTCCATCCCCAGAATAACTACCCGGCCTGAGGCCCCCACTTTCTTAACACAAACCTTTGCCTGAATCTATGCCACATACCACTAATACAGGCCCATTCCAGTCCAATCTTTGCAGGTGTCACTGTGAACCATCTAGCTTCCTTTCTTTTTTTTTTTTTTTTTGAGACAGTCTCACTCTGTCACCCAGGCTACAGTACAGTGGTGCCATCTCAGCTCACTGCAACGTCTGCCTGCTGAGTTCAACTGATTCTTTTCCTCAGCCTCCAGAGTAGCTGGGATTACAGGCACAAGCCACCAAGCCCAGAAAATTTTTTTATTTTTAGTAGAGATGGGGTTTTGCCATGTTGCCCAAGCTAGTCTTGAACTCCTGGCCTCCAGTGATCCGCCTACCTCAGCCTCCCAAAGTGCTGGGATTACAGGCACGCGCCACAGCGCCTAGCAAAGCCTCCAAACCTTTATAAGCAGTACAAAGTTTTAAAGCCCATTTTAACCACTAATGTGTGGATCTTACCTGGATCCTCATTCAAACAGACCACTAAGAAAAAAAAGAAAAGATAGTTATGAACAACAGAAAACTTAAATGACCAGATGACTAGATTATTAATTGTTATAGGGACAAAAATAGCACTGTTGCTATACATATTTTAAAGTCCTTGACGTTCACGGATAACATGAGACTTGAAGGCCAGGCGTGGTAGCTCACGCCTGTAATCCAAGCACTTTGGAGGCCAAGGCGTGCAGATCACCTGAGGTCGGGAGTTCAAGAGCAGCCTGACCAACATGATGAAATCCCGTCTTAAAAA